>NW_007247737.1:294267-377582 GCF_000164805.1 Carlito syrichta | reverse complement strand
CAAGGTCCATTATATGAGTGAGAACATGTGATATTCGGATTTTTGTTTTTGTGAGAGGTCACTCAGTATTATAGACTCTAGTTCCATCCAGGTTGCAGCGAAATTCATGATTTTGTTCTTTTTTATGGCTGCGTAGTATTCCATCGTGTATATGTACCACATTTTTTTAATCCAGTCCTCTTTTGATGGGCAGCATGGTTGTTTCCAGGTTCTTGCTATTGTGAACAATGCTGCGATAAACATACGTGTGCAGGTATCTTTTTTATAGAGTGATTTGTGTTCTTCAGGGTATATTCCCAGTAGGGGGATTGCAGGGTCATATGGAAGGTCACTTTTTAGAGCTTTTAGGAATCGCCACACTGCTTTCCACAGAGGTTGCACTAGTTTACACTCCCACCAACAGTGTAGAAGTGTTCCCTTTTCACCACACCCTCTCCAGCAGCTGTTATTTTTTGAGTTGTTGATAATTGCCATTCTGACTGGAGTTAGGTGGTATCTCAGTGTGGTTTTGATTTGCATCTCCCTGATGATTAGTGAGGTTGAGCATTTCTTCATGTGTTTGTTGGCTGCTCGAATGTCTTCTTTTGTGAAGTGTCTGTTCTGTCTTTTGCCCATTTTATAATGGGGTTGTTTGTTTTCTTCTTTTCAGTACGCTTCAGTTCCTTGTAGATCCAGGATGTTCAGCCTTTGTCAGACCTAGAGTTGGCAAAGACCTTTTCCCAGTCTGTAGGCTGTCTTCCTGCTCTCTTGATGGTTTTTTTGGCTTTGCAGAAGCTTGTCAGTTTAATAAGGTCCCATTTGTCTATCTTCTCTCTTAAGTCCTGTGGGTTTCGGGTTTTGTACAGGAATTGGATGCCAGTTCCGATTTCCATGAGAGTATTTCCTTCATTTTCTAAGGTTCTTATGGTTTGAGGTTTTACATTTAGGTCTCTGATCCATTTGGAATTAACCTTTGTGCATGGGGATAGATAGGGGTCCTGTTTCAATCTTCTGCATGTGGTCAGTCAATTTTCCCAGCACCATTTACTGAATAGGTTCTCCTCTCCCTATTGGTAGGTGGTGGGGGCTTTGTTGAAGATGAGTTGGTTGAGAAATTGAGGTTTTGCTTCTGGAATCTCAATTCTGTTCCATTGATCTATATGCCTGTTCCTGTACCAATACCAAGCTGTTTTGATGATTGTAGCTTTATAGTAAAGTTTGAAATCTGGTATTGTGATACCACCTGCTTTGTTTTTTTTGCTGAGGATTGTTCTGGCTATTCTTGGATGTTTGTGTTTCCATATGAATTCCTGTGTTGTTTTTTTTAGGTCTGAGAAGAATGTTGTTGGTAATTTAATGGGTATTGCATTGAATTTGTAGATTGCCTTAGGTAAGATGGACATCTTCACAATGTTGATTCTTCCGATCCATGAGCATGGGATATTTTTCCACTTGTTCATGTCGGCTTTGATTTCTTTGAGCAGTGTTTTGTAATTTTCATTGTAAAGGTCTTTCACGTCTCTGGTCAGGAAGATGCCAAGGTATTTCATTTTTTTTGTGGCTATTGTGAATGGAACTGTGTTTTTTATTTGGGTTTCTGTTTGTTTATTATTGGTGTAGAGAAATGCGATTGTCTTTTGTACATTTATTTTGTATCCTGAGATTTTGCCAAAGGCTTTTATCAATGTAAGGAGACCTTTGACAGATTCTCTTGGGTTTTCAAGGTACACCATCATATCATCTGCATAGAGAGATAACTTGACTTCCTCTTTTCTTATTTGAATACCTCTGATTGCCTCCTCTTCTCTGATTGCTTTAGCCAGGACTTCCAATACTATGTTGAGCAGGAGGGGAGAGAGTGGGCATCCTTGTCTAGTTCCAGTTTTCAGGGGAATTTGTTCCAATTTTTGTCTATTTAGGAGTATGCTGGCTGTCAGTTTCTCCTAGATGGCTTTTACTATTTTGAGGTATGTTCCCCATATGCCTAGACCTTCAAGGGTTTTTATCAAGAAGGGGTGCTGGATTTTATCACAAGTTTTTCTGCATCTAGTGATATGATCATGTGGTTTTTGTTTTGACATCTGTTGATGTATTTAATTACATTTTTGGTTTTACGAATGTTGAACCAGGCTTGCATCCCAGGAATGAAGCCTACCTGGTCATGATGGATGATTTTTGAGATGTATTGCTGAATCCGGTTTGCTAGGATCTTGTTGAGAATTTTAGCATCTATGTTCATCAAAGATATTGGCCTGTAGTTCTCTTTCTTTGTTGGATCTTTACCTGGCTTGGGTATCAATGTGATGTTGGCTTTGTAAAATGATTTGGGGAGAATTCCATCTTTTTCAATCGCCTGGAATACCTTCAGTAGGATTGGTGTCAGCTCCTCCTTGAATGTCTTGTAGAATTCTGCTGGAAATCCATCTGGACCAGGGCTTTTTTTTTGTAGGAAGTTTTCTTATTACGTGGTTGATTTTCTTGATTGTTATTGGTCTATTTAGGGTCTCAATTTCTTCTTCTTCCAACCTAGGTAGGTTGTGTGATGTCAGAAAGTCCTCCATTTCCTTCTGGTTTTCAAGTTTGTTTCCATACAAGTGTACGTAGTAGTCTCTAATGATCTTTTGTATTTCTTCAGGGTCAGATGTGACTTCATCTTTTGTGTTTCTGATTATGCTCATTTGGTTTTTTTCTCATTTTTTCTTGGTCAGTCTAGCTAGGGGACCATCAATCTTGTTTACCCTTTCGAAGAACCAGCTTTTTGTTTCATTGATTTTTTGTATTATCTTTTTGTCTTCTATGTCCTGGATTTGGGCTTTTATTTTGGTGATCTGGATTCTTCTGCTGAAATTAGGGTTTTTGTGGTCTTGCTTTTCCAGCTTCTTTAGGTGGCTTGTTAGGTTGTCAATTTCTGTTCCTTCCATTTTCCTCATGTGTGTTTGTAGGGATATAAATTCCCCTCTTATTACAGCTTTTAAGGCATCCCAGAGATTTTGGTAAGATGTTTCTTTATTTTCATTTGTTTCCAGGTATCTTTTGATCTCTATTTTGATGTCATCATTGACCCAGGAGTTATTTAGCATCATGCTGTTTAGTGTCCATGTCTTTGTGGGTTTTGGGGGGACTTTGTTGGTGTCAATGTTTATTTTTATTCCACTGTGGTCCGAAAAGGTGCATGGCAGAATTTCAGTCCTTTTAAATTTGCTTATACTTGATTTGTGTCCAATTATGTGGTCGATCTTAGAATATGTTCCATGTGGTGATGAGTAGAATGTGTATTCTGTGGTCTTTGGATGGAGTGTTCTATAGGTATCAATTAAGTCCATTTGGTCCAGAGTCTCATTGAGGTTCCGGATCTCCTTGCTGATTTTTTGTCCTGATGATCTGTCTAAGGTTGTGAGTGGTGTATTAAAGTCCCCAGTTATTATGGTGTTAGAGTCAATGTCTTTCTTTAGTTTTCCTAGAAGTTGCTTTATGAATGTTGGTGCGCCTATGTTGGGTGCATATATGTTTAGGATAGATATTTCTTGTTGATGGAGTGAACCTTTTATCATTACGTAGTGGCCCTCTGTATCTTTTTTAATTTTTGATAGCTTAAATGGTATTTTGTCTGAAATTAGGATCGCGACTCCTCCTTTCTTTTGTTTTCCATTCGCCTGAAAATTTGTTTCCCATCCTCTTACTTTGAGTCTGTGTATGTCCTTTCTAGTGAGATGGGTCTCTTGAAGGCAGTATATTGTTGCCTGGTGATATTTTATCCTTTTTGTCATTCTATGTCTTTTCAGTGGTGCGTTTAGTCCATTCACATTCAGACTAATTATTGAAATGTGAGAGTTCGTCCCTATCATGGAGTTCTTATTGAGTTGTTGTTCTTCCACTTGGTTTTTTGTTTTTTCTTTCTTTTGGTTTTGGGGTTGGTTCGTGTATATTTTATTCTTTTCCCTGTACTCTTGTGAGGAACATTGTTCTTTTTTCCTTTTCTTCTGTGTTTAGTACTTTCTTAAGTGTTTCATGTAGAGATGGTTTTGTGGCTGCATAAGTTCTTAGGGATTGGATATCTGGGAAAGATTTTAATTCTCCCTCACTGACGAAGCATAGCTTGGCCGGGTAGGTTATTCTTGGTTGAAACTGTTTATCTTTTAGGACTTTGAAGATAGGGCTCCAAGCTCTCCTAGCCTGCAGGGTTTCTGCAGATAAATCTGCTGCTATTCTGATTGGTCTTCCATGGTAGGTTATCTGGTCTTTTTCTCTTCCTGCCTTTAGGATATTTTCTTTTGTGCCTACTTTATTTAGGCGAATTATTATGTGTCTAGGAGTTGGTCTTCTCATTTGTTGTCTTGCGGGGGTTCTCTGAATCTCTTGTGTTTGAATTTTTGTATCACTGATTAGATAAGGGAAGTTTTCTTGAATGATCTCATGGAAAGTTTGTTCCAATATGGTCTCTGTTTCTCTTTCTGCCTCCGGGAGTCCGATTATTCTTAGGTTAGGCCTCTTGAGGTAGTCACTCATCTCTTAAAGGTTTTGTTCTGTCTTTTTGAGCTTATTTTCTGTGTTTTTAAGAGTTTGGGTTATTTCTATATTTTGGTCCTCAAGTTCTGAGATTCTTTCTTCTGCTTGGGTAATTGTTTCCATGCTTATCAATTTGTTATTTATTTCATTCACAGTATTCTTTATTATTGTTATCTCAGATATCAGCTCCTTCCTAGTTTCTTCTTGTATCTCCTCAATTCTTTTTAATTTCTCCATTATTGTTTTGATATCTACATTTACATTTTGAGACCCTTCATTCTGGGGACTTTTCATTGTTTGTATTCCAAAGTCAGTTTTCTCAGTGTCTGCTCTCCCAGGCGTCTGGGAGAGACCCATACTCTTCTTTTGGTTTTTCTTCATTTCTGTAGATTTTTCTCCCTCTCCCCCTTTCTGTCCCCCTCTCCAATTCTGTTTTTGAGGGAAGGTGGGGTTGCTTTTATTTCTCTTCTGCAATGACCTGTTCTTCCTTATGAGGGTCTTCTGGCTTTGTTCACTTTTCCCTCTGCTTTACAGTCTGTCTATTCAGCAGTATGCAGTCTTGGTCCATTCAGAGAATCTCACCAGTTCACCTATGCCATCGCCATCTTGCCCCGGAACTCTTATTTTATGTATTTTACAGATAAGAAAATTGAGCCGTATAAAAGTGAAATAAGTTGGCCTGACTCACACAACTTTACTTGTTTAATTGTTTATATGGCTTGCTTTATGTATTAGTTGTTGAGACTGGAAATCATGTTTGCCATGTTCATTGATATATTTTAATATCTAGTACAATACTTGAAAAGTTATATTCCATTAATTTCCCTATCCAGTAGAACTTCCTGTATGCAATGTACTGTGCCAAGCATTGTTGATACGGAGATGATTAAAATATACATGGATCCTGTTTTCATGGCACTTGTGGGATAGCACTAAACTCAGGTCCAAGGGTTTTAAACTGAAGTGAGACATTTGTTAACTGAGATGAGAGAAATATTACATATTTATTTCAATTAATGTCTAATTAAAATGTAGAATTATTTTTGTTTGTACATTGTAAATCATAGTAGTATTAGACATACTTGTGATTTAAATCATAGTATTATTAGACATACTTGTGATTTATTATTAATAAACATAACAAGTAGCTCCATCATTTCATAGATGTTGCATGTATCCCAAACATTTTTTTACATTCATTACTATTTTGACATTATGATTGTTATTAAGCCTATCACTATATTTTGTTATTTAATTAATTAATAAGGAATTATGTATATCATAGTACTATTTACAAATATTTAGGAAACTGTATTTAAATATAACTAGCTTCTGTTGTAATCCTAAATGTTTGATTTTACATATTTAAATATAATTCAGGCATACTTCACCAGATGTTAAATGCCTTAAGTTGTCACAGTTTTAAGTTTCATTAGGTGTCAAAAGGGTCCATGTTAAACTCCTGGTCTTGACGATGTAGAAAATAGAATATTCTTTAATAGCACTGTCTCCATTGTCAGACAACCTGGATTTGAATTACAGATACATGGCTTATAATTGATGTGTTCTAAGGCAAGATATATAAACTCAGTTTATTCTTCAGCAAAACAGGAATAATAGCTCTTTTATGTTCTTATAGTGAAAATACAATAAGAGAATGACTGTAACTTACTTATTATAATGCCTGGCATCTATCAAACTTTTAATAGCTACTAAGTATTATAAGTGAGAGAGTTAGATACTAAATGATTATGACAAAAATTGTAAAAAGATACAAAAATTAATAAAGTTTTTTGGAACTGGAACTCTTTTACACTACTAATGGAAATGTAAAATGGTAAACAACTCTGAAATCTAGTTTTGCAATTTCTGAAAAAGTTAAATACGTGAATACTATAGGAGTCACGCTTTCTACAATGAAAGAAATAAAAAACACATATCCATACAGACTTATCCAATAGAAAAGAAACGATATGGCCACCACAAAAGTTTTTAAATCAATAGTTGTAGCAGCTATATTTGCAGTACCTTAAAGTGGAAATAATCCACATGTTTATAATTATCTAACTGGATAAAAAATTGTGCAATATCTACATATCAAAATACTACTTTGCTATGAACTATTGATATATGTACCTACAAAAATGAATTGTAAAATAATTATACTAACTGAAAAAAATAAAAAAGAGTACATATTGTATAATTTCATTTATACAAAATTAGAAAATACAAAATAAATCTATAGTGACATATGCAAATTATGGCTGCCTAGGGGATGTCAGGGTGATGGATTCGAAGGAGGGGTGACAAAGAGGCAAGAGAGACGGGCTCGGTGGCTCAGCCTGTAATCCTGGGCTTTGGGAGGCTGAGGTGAGTGGATTGCCTGAGCCTGCGGGTTCGGGATCCGCCTGGGCAACTTGACGAGACCTCATCTCACAATAAATCAACTCAGTGGCCAGCACTCTGACAGCTTCTTTGGGTGATCTCAGCTATGTTTATGATCAATTAACCCTCATTTTTTTTTTTTGACTTAGACTATGGGCTGTAATGAGTATTTAAAAACTGGAACTGAATTTTTGAAGTACCTTAAGAAACACTCTGAAGCCGGGCTCGGTGGCTCAGCCTGTAATCCCGCGCCTTGGGAGGCTTAGGTGAGTGGATTGCCTGAGCCCACAGGTTCGAGATCGCCTGGGCAACTTGGCGAGACCTCATCTCTACAATAAATCAAAAAATCAGCCGGGCGTGGTAGCGCATGCCTGTAGTTCCGGCTACTCGGAAGGCTGAGGCAGAAGGACCGCCGGGGCCCAGCAGGTCGAGGCTATGGTGGCCGGGAGCGGCCACTGCACTCCAGTCTGGGCGACAGAGTGAGACTCCAACTCAAAAAAAAAAAAAAATAGTAATACCACCAAAGAAAGTAGCAAATTTACCAAAAGGAATGATCTCTGTGAGCTTAAAAGTTACTTTTCAGTACACACACACACACGCGCGCACGCGCAAAAATTGTCCTCGTCTTCAGATTTCTGATGAAATTATAATCATAATAAACACAGTGTATAATATTGACTGAGAGGGAATTTCTCTCTCTGTATATTTTCAGCAGGTTGTAGCAACTCCAATCTCTATCATTTCTGTTTTAGGTGCCAAATGAAATTATCAGATATCCAAAATCTTTTTTGCAACCCATAATCATTAGTTTATCATAAGAAGGTTTACAGTTGCACACTGGATCACTTACCTGCAGAGAATTTACTTTATGGATTCACAGCTGCTTCTCCTTTGTCTATTTTCTGCTTATTTTGGGCAAAAGTGCTAAAGATTCATGAAAGGAACGAAAATAAAAAAAGCACCAGAAAATAAGTTAATGCAGTAATATTTGCATTTTGTTCAAAATTTCAAAAGTGGTAACTATACATGGTTTCTGAACTCTAAAGCAACATTTCACAAATGAAAGACAGTTTTAAATCTCTCTGTACAAACAATGAATTTTGCTCCTTTTTGGTTTTTCAATAATCACAAAGATAACACATTTTGGAGAATAAGCTACGAGAGGGTGGCCAAACATATGACAAAATATATGAAAAACAGTTTGCAAGCCGGGCTTGGTGGCTCAGCCTGTAATCCCACGCTTTGGGAGGCTGCGGTGAGTGGATTACCTGAGTCTGAGGGTTCGAGACCCGCCTGGGCAAACTTGGCGAGACCTCATCTCCACAATAAATAAAAAAATCAGCCGGGCGTAGTAGCGCGTGCCTGTAATTCTGGCTACTCGCAAGGCTGAGGCAGAAAGATCGCCGGAGCCCAGCAGGTCGAGGCTGCGGTGGCCGTGAGCGTGCCAATGCACTCCAATCTGGGTGACAGAGTGAGACTCCGACTCAAAAAAAAAAAAAAAGAAAAGAAAGAAAGAAAGAAAAGAAAAAAAAAAAACAGTTTGCAAAAACCTTCTCCTTTAGTTAAAATCAAAACTAGTAGAGAATCGTCTTTTATTTTGCCTTCCAAATATGCTGAACATTTGAATTCATAAGATTTCTCAACAATGTGATATGGTAGAGATTATTCCCTATCAAAAGTAAAAGTGTTGGCTTCTATGAAGCAATCTGTTTTTTATAACTGGAATCTGTGTGACAGATCAGAGATTTGTTTTTCCTTTTAAAAGTCAGAGACTGGATACTTAAATTCAATGTTTTTTTTTTGGTATAAGACACAAAATAAATACTTCTTATTACATTTTTTGATAAAACATAGGCACAGGTACAGCCCAGTAATTCTTTCATAATTCAGTTACTCACAAGTGAAAATGGATCCATATGGTCATTGAGTAACAGATCGCTTTGTCTATGATGAGAATCCTCTCTTTAAACATAGCATTACAAAAAGTAAGGGTTCAGCATCTTAGATAATTCTGCTACAAAAAGATAAAATCAGAGGATATTAGAAAAACAAGGGGCTGACCTTCCAGATCATCTCTTTCAACCCTCTCTATTTATGGATAGAAAACTAAGGCCTGTAGAAAAAAAAAAATGATATTCCGCAATAGTGAAGAGTTAGTGATAGTGCTAAGACAAAACCTCTGAATGCCAATCTAGTGCACATTACCCTTTGGGAGCTCCTAAAGGTCAAAATCCCTTAAATACTAATGGCCCCAGATTTTTGTGTTGTCTTAATGCATGTCTTTCAAATAGTCCCTGTGTAAGTAAACATTCTTCAAATTGTCCTATTTTGAGTGTGCTGTCTGTTTTCTTTTATGATACTATTGGTATACTAGCTCCTAGTCATGTCACAAATGTTCTGAGATACTATTTTTCATCTGTACAAAAGAGATGATAATAATATAGACCTCACAGAGTTTAAATGAAAATGGAATGAAATAGTTTATTTAAGTCATGTAACAAAGTACCTGACACATAGTAAACTCCCAATTATTGTTAATTATTACTAGCGGGTATACTATGCCATATTCTTCTCCATAAGTAGAGATGTATAGGGAATTTTAATATTTAGCATGCTTAAGAGATATGATGTTATAGAAATCTCAACTGCTACTAGAGAAAATTATTCTATTATTCATTTACCAATTTTAATTATAAAATAAAAAATACAATATCTAATTTTAATGTATCCCTATACCCCACACTGAAACTTTGCCAAACAGAATTTATGAGTATTTCAGAAAACTCATAATTTTACCTCTTTCAACCTTGTTTTATGAGGTCATGACCTAAAACAAGGATTCATCTATCACATTTGATAAATATTTTCAGAAAGAATTACTTAATAATAAAATAGGTATCATAAAATTTTGAAAATAATTAAATCACCAAAATGACCCTTTATCACCATATTATAGACACATACAAGTGGGATAAAAAAACATAATTAAAATACACAATGAACTTTCTTTTACACTATATAGATGTTTAATGTGACTATGTGTATTTCTATCAAATTCAGTGCTTTCAGGAGAATCTCATATCCACTTAAGGAAGCTCTTTTATTTCAATCAAAGGTTGATATGAATTTAGAAGACATAGTTTACATTTTATTCAAGCAGAAACTTGTAATGATGAGTTAGAGTTATAAAGTTGCCCTTTATTTTTTCAAGTGAACCTTCAAAATAAGAAAGAAATCTTGGTCCAAAAGAGCACAGTGGTTCCCTTAGGGTGAACCAGACAAAGAATGTGAGCTGGAAATAACTTGTAGTTAGGTGAGAGTGTCATGAAAATAATATGACTGAATTAATTTAGTTTATACCAGCATCTCTGGCAGACTCTGCTTACAGGATGCCCAGGGCTAAAATAACTTGGGTGGTTTCTTGTGTTTACATGCTGGGGTTTTGGCAGACATTCATGAAAGTGTTTCTATTGGCCTTAAAGAATGCATTCTTTTTACTCCATTTCTCATATTTGTGAGCGTTCATTTTTTATCTATGTCTAGTTAGGAGATGATCATTAGGCCCACAAAAACTATTTTCTTCATTTTTAACACATTTTGAACCTTGGCAAAGCCCTAAAAAGTAGTCATATACATTTAACATTTTAATTTCTTAGTATTAAGATAAACAGCAATCCATATTTAAAAGAATTTATTTTTTAGAAGAGTTTTAAGTTCATAGTACAAGTGAACAAAAGATACAGAAATTTCCACCTACTCACTGCCCCCACGCATAGCCTCTTCAATTTTCAACATCCCTCACCAGAGTATGCATTTGTTACAATCATGAACCTATACTGACATATCATTATTACCCAACGTCCATAGATTATACTACAGTTCACTCCTGGTGTTGGATTTGGATAAATGTATAATGACATGTATTTATTATTATTATATCATACAGAATATTTTCACTGTTCTAAAAATCCTCTGTGCTCAGCCTATTCATCCCTTTCCTTATGCCACAATACTAAGGGATCAATCTAGCAAAATACATATAACCCATGGAAACCACTGATCTTTTTACTGCCTCCGTAGTTTTGCCTTTTTCAGAATGCAATACAGTTGGGATAATAAAGTATGGGGGCTATTCAGATTGGCTTCTTTCTGTCAGTCATAAACAATTAAGTTTCCCTGTATTTTCCTGACTTGATAGCTTATCTTTTTAACACTGACTCATATTCCATTTTCTGCATCTACCACAGGTTATTTTTCTGTTCACTTACTGAAGGACATCTTGGTTGCTTTTAAGTTTGGCAATTATGAAAAAAGTTTCTCTAAATATGCGTGTGCAGGTTTTGTGTAAACATAAGTTTTCAACACCTTTGGGTAAATAACAAAGTAGTGTGACTTCTGAATATTATGGTAAGAGTGCTTGTTTGATAAGAAACCATCAACCTTTCTTCAAAAGTGGTTGTACAATTTTGCATTGCCACTAGCAATGAATGAGAGTTTCTATCGCACCACATCCTGGCCAGCATTTGTTGTTGTCAGTGTTCTGGATTTTGGTCACTCTAATAGGTGTACAATGAATTGTTTTAATTTGCATTTTCTTGATGACATATAAAGTGGAGCATCTTTTCATATGCTCATTTGCCACCTACATATCTTCTTTGGTGAGATATTAGCTAAGGTCTTTAGTTCACTTTTTTACTAGGGTTGTTCATGTTCTTTTTTCTTTTTTAATTATATGGATACATAATAGTTGGACATATTTTGGGATATATGTGATATTTGATACAAATATAACATCAAATGATAATATCAGGGTAATTGTACTATCCATCACCTCAAACATTTATAATTTATATGTGTCAGGAATATTCCAATTCCACTATTTGAGTTATTTTAAAACATACCATAAATTATTGTTAACTAAAGTTCAACAAAAATTTTGTTCTGCAAATTCGAATGAATTTAACTTTAAAGAAGAGATAACAGATTTTTTTCTCTAGTTTAAACCATGTATTAACTTACAATAAGTTCTTCTAAGCTTTATCTTGAATTTTTAAACTAATGTTTTATAAATTTATCTTAAACTCATATGGAATGTCAGTTAGTGCTTATACTGCATGCACAGTGTGAAGTGGACAAGCACGGTATTTGCCCCTTAGAAGGCATTCAGCAAGTGGTTATTTACTTTACCTTTTCCTGTTGAAATGTACAGAATATTTCATCCAACAATACTATTCATTCAGTTGGTATACCTAGTCCTGAATTGTATCCCTCATCTCTAAAATAAAATAAATTTTAAAAATATTTTTAAAAAATAAACATTTTTTGAGTACTTGTTATATGTTAGGCATGATTTTTGGCCCTGGGGATAGAACAGTGAACAAAATGAACTTTCCTATCTTAAAGAGCACACACTCACCCTCTTTCCTTCCTCTCATGGAGTTTTCATTCTATTATGAAGACTATACCAACAAATCATACAAAATATATACATTACCAACAGCAGTGATAAGGACGGTGAAGGAACTAAAGCAAAGTCAGGGGGTGGAATTGTGTGCTATTTTGGATGGGGAAGGCAGGGGAAGCCTCTCTGCAATGATGATATTGGAATAGAGACTTGAGGGGAGAAAAAGAATACATGTTGATGGCAGGCCGAGGAAACAGTAAGCACAGAGGCCTTGAGGAAGGAGAGTAGGTGTGACTGGTTTGAAGAACACCAAGGTCGGGGTGGCCAGACAGAGTGAGCTGGGAAGAAGAGACAACAGATATTACAAGGAATTGTCAGGACAAAGTTAGACAAGTTTAGGGCTAAATGAGACATAGCCAAAAGGTAAAAGGTAATGCTCAGTTTTCATGACAATGTTGTTAATCTCAAGTTTTAAAAACTATCTTTTATCCTTGATGGACATGATGTTATCATCCAAAGACTTAAGTGTGTGTGTGTGTGTGTGAATGTTGCATAAGGAAAATGAGACAGATAAAGCATTTACCATATAGCACTATGTAGCAAGATATTTTGGAACATTTCAGACAAATATAAGCTCAGCTCAACTCTTACAAGCATATACTGTGGATTAAATACTTATGGTTTCCAAGGCCACTACCCTTATGATACAAACCTACTTTAAGGGTTATTGTAAGTATTGATTTATTCATCATTTATGCATCCGTTTAAAATATTTCTTGTTTTTTTTAATGTGACAAGCGCTACTATAGACACTGTGGATTCAGTAGTGGAAAACTATGGTCTCAAACTTTTGTTGCTTACAGTCTATGGAAGATAGACACACCGACACACATTACATAATGTGCGATGAGTATTATGAGAAGAAAAATATAGAACCAAAATAATATATAACTGATTGAAACCTCACTGGAAAAATGAAATGCATTAGGTGATACACATAAAATATTTTGCAAAGAACAAGTCATTTTGCTGTATTTAAGAAGTGAATAGTAAAATTGCCTGGTAAACCTATCAAAACAGTTAACATAGAAGCAACAACTTAGAAAATTAATGTATATTTAGGAACCTATAACAAGTTAACCAGGTCTTAAGCTAAGATGAAAAATAACAGGGGAAATATCTTTAAGGATACAAATGCCAGACTAATGATTAGGACTTCAATCTACATGCCCTGTTAATGTTATGTCAAAGAGAAATAAAAATCACAGAACAGAGAATATAGTGCATCTCTCTAAAGCACTGATTTTTCTAGAAGATATGTAAACATCGTAAATGACACATTGTAGAATGGAACATGATATTCCCATGACTTGTAAAAAAATGAGGTTTTCAACTATTGGTAGCAATGTTAGCATTCACATTTATTACCACTATAATTAGGGGATTGAAAAGATAGTTATTTATTCATTTACTGGCATAGAGCCATTGACTATTTCTGCCAAGTAATATCATGCTCATGATACTTAGTAAGACTTCAATTGATGAATATAAACATGTTAATTTCCCAGCAAATTTTTTTGGAAAAAATTTAAATTTGTTTAATTATTACTTTCTAATAAAGGAATTAGTTTATTTTAATCTTCCTCGAAGTACATTTAAGATTTCCTCAGAAAAATGACATATAAAAAAGATAAATTTATATTTTAGTGGTGGTAGTTGGCAGGGTTTTTTGTACTCAGATGTCTGCCAGGAAATAATAGGATAGGTCAACAGTTTATGGTTATATTCCTAGAGAGAAACTCTGCATCTTTGGCTTCAAATGAGAAGATACTTGGCTACCTAGTGAAAGATGTTTATATTAACTCCAAGGGAGCAATAGATAGTAAATGACAGATTAGATAGACATTTAAAAATCGAGATAAAATAAAATAAAAATATTTTCAAAAAGATTTAGTTACAATTTCCTAAATTTGCCTTAATTCAAAGTATTATCTGACTGAAAATAACAAGGATTTTTCAGCTTGGTGAATCAAATGCATGAATGTGCCTTCTGGATTTTCTATTTTTCTCAAACATCTAGGAGATGCCAAGCAGGAGGTCTAGGATCAATTTGTGACAGCCAACCTCATCAGATATCTAGGTAATGCCAAGGAATTCAGGAGTGCATCTTTCTGCCTGCTCACCTAGAATTCAAAATATCAAATAAGCATTCAATGGCTAGATACAGCTTGCCTTCAGAGGAAATTGAGATGGAAACAACTTGATCCATGCCCCTTAAAGGGTTTTTGTGTGCATTTAAATATAGATTTGTTTTAACTACTATAGCATGGATGTATCTTTCATTATTTTAGTATAAAATTAAAATAAGTAAGTATTAAATTTAAGAAAGTGGAATTTTCCCAATCAAAATAAATGTTTCAGGGTAGTAACAATAAATATAATTAGCATATTTATTTATTTATTTTTTATTTATTTATTTTTTATTTTTTTATTATGAAGTTGTGGGGTACAGTTAAGGGTTAGGTATACAATGGCGTTTCATTCAGGCACCCTGTTGATATGCGGTGTTTCCCCGTTCCCAGACAGATATTTGCTACTGTTAATCCCATCTCCCTCCCCCCACCATAGTTTCCCAGTACGGTCAGTCATTTTTGTATAGTATTGCATTGAATGTTTAAGGTCCATTATATGAGTGAGAACATGTGATATTCGGATCTTTGTTTTTATGAGAGGTCACTCAGTATTATAGACTCTAGTTCCATCCAGGTTGCTGCGAAATTCATGATTTTGTTCTTTTTTATGGCTGCATAGTATTCCATCGTGTATATGTACCACATTTTTTTAATCCGGTATAGGAACAGGCATATAGATCAATGCATGAATGTGCCTTCTGGATTGTCTATTTTTCTCAAACATCTAGGAGATGTCAAGCAGGAGGTCTAGGATCAATTTGTGACAGCCAACCTCATCAGATATCTAGGTAATGCCAAGGAATTCAGCCAAGAATAGAATTGAGATTCCAGAAGCAAAACCTCAATTTCTCAACCAACTCATCTTTGACAAAGCCTCCACCACCTACCACGGGGGAGAGGAGAACCTATTCAGTAAATGGTGCTGGGAAAACTGGCTGACCACATGCAGAAGATTGAAACAGGACCCCTATCTATCTCCATGCACAAAGGTTAATTCCAAATGGATCAGAGACCTAAATGTAAAACCTCAAACCATAAGAACCTTAGAAAATGAAGGAAATACCCTCATGGAAATCGGAACTGGCATCCAATTCCTGAACAAAACCCAAAACCCACAGCTCATAAGAGAGAAAATAGACAAGTGGGACCTTATTAAACTGACAAGCTTCTGCAAAGCCAAAGAAACCATCAAGAGAGCAAGGAGACAGCCTACAGACTGGGAAAAAGTATTTGCCAACTCCAGGTCGGACAAAGGCTTAACATCCTAGATCTACAAGGAACTCAAACGTGCTGAAAAGAAAAAATTAGCATATTTAAATAAATAATATCAATTTTGATTTTTTGAAATAATATAATTATCTTGCTGGTACTTCATAGACTTTTTATGAAATAAATGTATGTTTGTAGTTATAAAGATGTATTTCTTGTGTGATGGTTAATTTTAGTTGACAACTTGGCTGGATTAAGGATACCTAGAGAGCTGGTGAAGCATTATTTCTGGGAGTGTCAATGTGGGTGTTTCCAAAAGAGATTGGCATATGAGTTGGTGGTCTGAGTGAGGAAGATATACCCTCAATGTAGGCAGGTACCATCCAACTGCTGGGGGCACAGATAAAACAAAAAGACAGAGGGAAGGCAAACTTGCTTTCTCCCTCTTCTGGAGCCAGGACACCCTTCATCTATTTCCATTGGACATCAGAACTTCAGGACCTCTAGCCTTTGGACTCCAGGACTTGCACAAGCAGTCCACGGGGTGTTCAGGCTTTTCACCATGAACTGAGAGTTACACCATTGACTTACATCATCCTTTGACTACCATATAAAAAAAATCAGTCTATAGGACAGGACCATACCATGGTTATTATTTTACATCATAGGCACTGAATAAACTTTAAAGAAAGCTCTAAGTTCAATTTTAAACATTTTGGTTCAATTGTAAAACGTGACCCATGATAAAAATAATAATTAGTTTCATATTGTTGAATATCAACCTGTATCACCAGTGTTTCTCAACTGGAGTCAATTCCATCTCCTTTCCCCCAGACATATCTGGCAGTGTCTAGAGAAATTTTTGGTTGTCACCAAAAAATGGGGAGGGAGTTGGTACTGATATCTAGTCAATTAAGAACAAAGATACTGCTAAATATTTTTACAAAGCACAGGAGAGCCTCAACAACATGGAGCTATACAACCCCAAATACCAACAGTGCCAAGTTTAAGAAACCCCACTTTATCAATATTCCACCTTACACTCCTGATCCCTTTAAGAGCTTCTCCCCCACTTTCCCAGTGATATACTAAATGCACACACATGGGATAGAAGATATTCTGCAAAAAGCCACGTGCTTTTTTTGGTTCTAGTAGTTTTTCTTTGCTCTACACATATGCTTCCTCTTCTCACTGAACTAATGCCACTCATCAAATCAAACTCATCTTCTGAGTTACAAAAGTCTTTTGAAACCTACAGTAGAAAAAATCTTGATAATCAAGTTATATTATTTTCAATAGCTGGGTATTTTGCAACACAAAAAGCTAAGCCTAGACAGAAACTGGGCAGGAAATGAGTACACTAAACGATAGATTTGAAACAGATAAAGAAGATTCAAATTACCATATCTGTACATATTAAAGATTGTAGGAACTGAGAAAAATAGTTCATGAGAGGAGATTCTGGCATAATTTTATCCCAGAATGATGAAAATGCCAGACAGGTTTGGCACCATCCAAGAACAGAGGAGAATTGCGATTCACTCTCTGGGTGAAGTCCAAGGAATAAGTAGGTTTCTCAGGTAAATTTCTTCATTTCTCCACGGCATGGTATTCGTGGTATATAAATGACAGTAGGGCACATATGAAGAACTCTCGAGAGCCAAAAGCATCTATGGCCATAGAAAGCATCTTACATTTCCTATGCCATCTGAGAGAGGTGTGGAAAACATTGAGAAGGAGCAGATACATTTTTTCCACTAATGAAGTCACATTATGTTAATGCCCCCACTATTCTCCATCTCTCTTACTGTTAATCATTCTCCATAACCTAAGGTCAACCATGGAGAGAAGTTAAAATTCCCAAATGACTGAATTAAAATTTGAAATGTCCGAAGGGGGAAAAATAACCAACTAACCAAACAAAAATATTTTGTCATAACTCACCTAAGAAGTGACTAGATTAAATTATCTGTCATGTATAAGAATGTGAGCTTGATCTAGAGATTGTTATATTATAGAAATTTACATTTTAGCATAACTTAGATTGTTGCTTTAACAAATTTTGCCATATACAGATGGAGAGACTTGAAGACACACAAGGGTTGTTCCAATCTTCCCTTTGCTCCTACAATTGCCTAAGCTATGCCTCTATACAAATTATCTCACTTTTTGTTTGACCCCATGAAAACTTCCCTCTACCTCTGCTCAGGACCATTCAATGCAAAGTGTATTCATTAATGTGGTGAAAATAATACACACGAATTTAGGATAAGAGTGAATCTGAAGTGAGAGTTAAAGATAATGGTGAATTTCAGAACAGTGGGTTTACATATTTTCATACCTTGGATAGCCAAATGGAAATATATGTAACTAATTCTGTGGTTTATGGTCTCTTTCATTTGTCATGCCAACTCTCACATTCAAGGGGTATAAAAGCAGAATTGTGCTCTCTTAAACCTTACAAATGACTCTCACTTCACAGCAAGCAAAGGATTATTCCTCAGCAAATTTGAATTAGGACCATGTGCACTGAATATATATTATACTAGGACACATCAACTACATGGTTATTCTCCTAGATTAAAAAACATAGCTACTATCCTAAAATCATTACCCACGTACAAATGGGTGATTTAAATACATGAATATCTGAGATGTGTTCTTCTTATGTGTTAAAAAAGCTAATAACAGTACCTCCTTTAAACAGATATTTTGTGAGAATCAAATGAAATAAAGTCAGAAAAACTCATTCACAAATGTTGGTTTGCTGCCTATGAGCATGTCTCTTTCATGCTCAGCAATGTCAACTATTTTACATTTTTAAACAGAACTGAACATATGCACAGGACTAAATACAAAAATTAAGAGCTATATAATCTCAATATAGTGTTAGAAACTAGCTATGGGCCATGACATATATGATTCTGATGAAGTAAACTACTATATGAGAAGAGGAGACTGCAAAAATATACCCAAGGAAATTAAACTAGAAAAACATCAAGTATATGTAGAGGATCTAAAGAAAAATAAGAAGATATTATTAAAGAAAGTTTTAGAATTTAAAGTGTGTTCTTATATTGATTTTTTTCTTACAGAAGGAAAAATATTATCATAGTACTAGACTTATAACAGATTAAAGGTCATCCTTGTTTTGATTTTGTGAAGCATTGTGGGATTAACTTGTCTCCTTTCTGCCCAACCCAGGCTTAAAGCCTGAGAGTGGTAGGCGACAAACTGTCATTTTGGTATTTCATTTCAAGATTTGCTCAGCACTCAGACAGGCAATGAATGGGTGAAGTTAATTATCAGTAAAATATGTAAAAATGAATGTATTTCAAGAGGAAACATAACTCTGCATCCATAAGTGGCTCTTTCATCAACTCTTTCATCTTTTCTTACAATCTCAGATTTTGAGAAAACTTGAAAATTCACCTTGTGGAGTGGTAGCAAGATCAAGATGTGAAAGCAAAAATTCTGGCTTCAGCATTTTGTGGTTATGCAATCATAGTAAGTTATTTTGTCACTCTGGTTGTCAATTGCCTACACTCTAAAATGGAAGAAATAATATTTCATATGTTTGTTGTGAAAATAATATAGCCTTCATCTTAGTATCAGGCATAGTATAAATTTTTTTCAACTAATGTGTTGAAAAAATAAATTATATTGCCTAAAACTTGCTTGATGTTTGGCACTTGATAGGACGCAATACAGTTAATGACATAAATGGATTAAATGGACACATGAATGAACCAATAAATAAAATAAGCAAGCCTGAAGGAAAATTTCTAATGATATGCTATGAAACTCTATCTTTGGCCACTTATTGTTCTTTCCTTCGTTGCTTAGAGAAAAGACAAGTTATTCAAACCAGGAACTTTCATAATCTTATCTGTGGATTTAATATGCTCAGCTTTACTAAGCATATCTTAGACTCTTTGATCACTACTATTTTATAATTTTTTTCAATTGATGCTCTGAGATATTTTGCTGAATTTCATTTATTGTCTTATGTATCTTTTAAATATTGGCCTAACTACTATTAAAATTAAGGAAAAGTCCTAATTAAAATAACTACTTTATTTAATGTTTACAAGTTTTACAATGTTTAAAAGTTTACTCAAGGTTTACAAGTGTTCTATATAATTAATTTATATCATACATACAAAGAAAAATCTAGGCATTTTCTTTATAAATGTAAGAGATGTGCATAAAGGTGACACATCTCTTTTTTTTTTTTAATAAGGCAGAATTTATTGAGAGGACAGAAAATCTCCCAGTGGGAGGGAACCCGAGGAGGTTGCCCTACAGTTATCTCTTAATATAAATTTTAAGGCAAGTCTTAGTTCCTTACTATGTACACAAAATTTGCCATTCGTGAAATGTGTGTCGTACTTAGGAATGCTGCACCTGTGGAAATTTTTTTCTCCCAAGTCTCATGAAATAAACATGCCTATAGGAAGATTGGAGGACAGGAGATATTCTATCATGGTCATTCTATATTATATACGAAGGTAAAGAGAATATTCTAGTTAAAATAAGCATTGCATTCTTAAAAAAAATCCATGTTTTCTTAATTGAAAATTTCCCAAAGTGCATATATTCTTTTAAAAGTAGCTCCAATATAAAATCGGTGATCATTTTACATTGGAACTGTTCTTTGTACTGTGCCTGAGGCAGCTGCCAATAGTCACACAAAGGTAACAGCTGTCACAGAAAGCTGAAGACTTTGTAAGCCCACAGCACCAGAGATTCTGCCTTTTAGATGGATTGCCAAGATAGACTAGAACATACGACTTAAACATTGGTGGGTCAGAGAGGAATATCTATGGGTATACACATGAACACCCCCCCACACACACAAACACACACACACACACACACACACACACACACACACACACACACACTTTGCTAGTATGACAGCATTAAATTGACAATCATTGTCGCAATTAACTTTGCTACGCACCTTGGGTATATATACTGAAATTAGAAACTTTTCCCAGTATTTTAATGTATAAAGCCATGGAGTACTATTCTTACAGCTATAATTGGTGACATATAAGAAAGCTATTACAAAACTCATATCTTGTTCATAGGATGACCGGTTCCCCAATTTAGAAAATCACCTCATATTTTGGGGAACTTAAATGGCATTGTCAGTAAGAGCAGACATAAAGCCAAGAATCTAGTTAGCAAGTTGACATATTACATTATGAACTATCCATAAATTAAGTTTCCAATTATTTTAAATAGCAGTCTGATCAGAGTTGAGTTTCATTATGTTAGTTCACAAACATAGATAGCGTTCCCTGAATTGTACTCCACATGATTAAAACTAAAAGAAAACATACATAGCATTTAGATTAGCAAATAACTTTGGTGGTTATCACCAGTACATCCTCTCATTCATCCACTTGTCATAGGAGCAAAGGAATTGTTCTCCTTTATTTTCTAAAATTCATGGGATTAAGTCCTTTCCCCAATCAAGATTTAACTCACATAAATTTCTTGACACAACTTTCTTTTTTCCTAAAGACTATCAACATAAGAACAATATTTTTCTGGAGTTGATGTTTTGGAATCTTATTTCTTCAAAACCTATATAATAATTTTTACTTCATGGGACTATACTGTATTAACCTAAGATAGTATTTAGCATGCAATAGGCAGCAAACACTTAGCATCTATTATTACGCATTGTGGACATTACTTTAAAAAAACCTCTTCTTTTACATATAAAATAGAAAATAAAAATATAAGCTATGCCCTTTTATGGTAATGTCACTAAATAAACAAAGTCAAGATCAGAAGCAAAATATTCCAGAGCTCAATCTAGTTCTCTATCCAAAACATCAGATATTTTCTCCAAGACACACTCAGAAGTAAGAATATCTAATCCTAAATAATCAAAAAACTAGTTAAGTTTATATCATTATACAAGTAACTAATTTGTTTCATGTAATTGGAAACCATTAACTTAAAGGTCTACAAAGTTACAATAAACCATGAGTTAGGTCATAAAACCTACAAGTAATAATACATACAACTCATCATTTAGAAACACAAGAATTTTAAAGGGACCTCTATCAATGTCCATTGAGAAAGTGGAGAATCTGCTGGTTTAATTAGGAGGACATTCCTATTGATGGGTTTTTATTTTTCTCCAAAAGGATGAGTTCATTCATCTACTAAACTTATTTAAGTCAGCTATGTGCCTCCACCCCATCACAGTGTCCAGTTTTCATAGTTGTTTAACAATTAGATAACTGGATGGAGGAAAAACATGGAAAAAATGTGGAAAGAAAAAGAAACATCCAAGTTATACTAATGAATTATTTTATTCAGTGGTCCTACAGATGTCATAAACAGATCATTGCTATAACTAAAATAAAATGCTTAACCTCTCTTATTTTCTCTACCACAAAGCATTCTGTTAAATCCATGACACCTTTAAATATGAGTCATCTAAAAGATATGAGAGATCCATGCATCTATACTCAGAACAAGAAAAATAGGCGTGAAAATACCAAGGAAATCAACAAGAATGATTTTGAGAGTGTATTCCTAAATATTCACTTGGGAATACCCAAAGTATTCCCCCATTGCCTCCTCTTTTCCTAGTCCTACCACAACACAGATCCATCTGGGAAGCGGACACCAAATTAGCAGTAACTGCACTGGAGATCAACTATCTTATGGCTACACTGCCTTTTGTGAAATGACCCAGGAACCTAACTGCCATAAGTTCACAGCAACTGATTCACAGCTGGAAGCTGCATGCCTGCTGGCTCAAGAAGCATTCCCTCATAGAGATGTGAGGGAGGGAAATATGACTGCTAGGTCTGCCCCATCAGCCAAATTGGCCTCTGCAATTACTGCGGTGGCACATGATGCATCCAGAGCGTCTCCATAGCTGTATTGTTTTCCTTCAACTGTGAGGATACAAAATTCAGACATTGGGATTGTGAGAAACAGTGATCTACAAGTCATGTCTACCCTATGCTATAGAGTCATGAGCACTGAAATAATTTCACAGATATATGCAGCACCATCCCTAAGTCATGTCACAGCAAGGCTAAATGGTAAAAAATTAATGCAAGCACTGATCTTTTGGCAAGGACTCAAATATGAATACCACATATAATAGTGCACTATGCTGGACATAACAGAGTTCTTTTACCAAAACAATGAGCACAATCAAAAATAAACAAGCCCAAACATGAGGATTCTTCACAGGGGTAGGCTCACATTTTAGCTTCTATACTGGGATCATTTATTACAGGTCTTACTATGGCTACCGTCCAAGGCATTGTGCATTTTGAGCCAATGATAACTGTTATGCTATCTCAGAAAAACACACAAATTTTTATTATAACCCAACATTTATGAATAAATGTATAATTTTTAGATATTTATAATATTTTAGGCTAGAATTTGAAATAGGAGGGTTTCTTTCACTATATATAGAGCAAAAGGGCCTGCCATGAGCTTTAGTTCTAGTGTGGGGAACCCTGTCATTTTTGTCCTGGGCAGCTCTTGAGAACAGTTATGCCAACATCACAGTTGTTCTAGATAAAACATTTACAATTGGAAAAAGATCAAAGTCAACACCTTGAATAGAGCCCAGAATCTGATTGGTAACTGATCTGGATATAATTCACAGGTGCTACATTCTCTGCTTTTGGCTCTTCCATCTGTTCTACATCATTCTGATTTTGAATAGTTAGCACCTCGGTCAATTTGTGTTAATCCAATATTCCAAATTGAATACTGGGATCATCAGACCAAATTATTTGACTTAAATGAAGAAGACCAATATGTACAGGGAATACATTACTACATAGCTATATGTGCATATCATTGGGGCAAAAATTGTCCTGGACATTTATATATTTATATATACCCCATTAATTTTCAATCATGGTATCACCAGAACCTTGTATGTGGGTCTAGTTTACAGAAATCTAGTCCATATCCACCAAGTAGTATGTTATACTGTGTCTGAACCTAGTCCAGTTCCAAAGCTTAGACAACACCATGTTTCAGGACATAAAAATAAATACGATATTATCACTGTCCTTTAGGGGATTAGGATTTATTGTGGGACAAAAAGGTAGAAAAGATAGCACATATATTCATTCCTATATGGCATATACAAAATAAAAAGTAATTGCTAATGTAAACCATCTAAGAGTCATAGTGGTTCACAGAAAAGGAAAATAACATCACATCAGGCTGGGTAAGGTGACATGAAGAAAGATTTCACATAAGAGATTGCATTTAACAGGGTCCTGAATGAGGGATGATAATTTTAAAGGATGAGTTTCTTCTTCTTAAAACAATAATGGTTAATTTTGTTATCTATCTCCCAGAATTCTGAACTAAATGAGACCCTTGTGAGAAAACAAAAGAGGGATGAAAGGTAGACTCCTTATCTCTCTCTACCACATATACACAACACACACACACACACACACACACACACACACACACACACACACACCATACACATGGTGGGGGGAGAGAGAGAGAGCTTTCCAGGCCATTGGAGAGACACAGAAGTTGATAAATTACCAGGGAACAAAAAAAATGGAAAAAAAGTAGAGACATTAATATTGAATTAGTTATAGTGGCTGCAAAAAAAACACAACCAAAAATGTTTATAAATATGATTAATACCAATTGCATTTGTATTCCAGGCAATATGACATACACATGCCAATGTAAATTTAAACTGTTCAATGGAGATGATGTAACTGAAATATAATCATCAAGTGAGTAATGCAAAATTGTTAATATGCTTTCTTTCTTCTTTTTGAAAAAATATAAAATTTATTTTACAATTTTATGAAAATTGTATGAGTTTGCCAGGTGTGGTAGCTCATGTCTATAATCCCGGCACTTTGGAAGGCTGAAGCAAGAGGATTGCTTGAGCCCAGGAGTTAGAAACCAGCCTGGGCAACACAGTGAGACTTCAGCTCTACCAAAATACATACATACATACATACATACTTAAAATAAATCAGCCACTCATGGTGGCAAGTACCAGTAGTCCCAGCTACTCAGGAGGCCAAGGCAGGAGAATCGCTTGAGCCCAGGAATCGAAGGCTGCATTAAGTCATGATGGTGCCACTGTACTCAAGATTGGACATTAGAGTAAGATTCTGAATCAAAAAAACGATTGCATGGCTTTGATGATACTAGAGTAAATAAATAGCCATCCAGAGCCCAAAGGCAAGACAAGGTAAATCTTACAGACGAAAGTTGATGTTGATGTTAAAAATTATATATACTACTCAAATATTCTTCAATGAATCCTAACATTTGTGCCTACATTCCTCTCTCTCTCTTCATGCTATGTTTACGGGTAAAAGAATAACTGTGTCTTTACTGAAACTAGAGTAACTAATATGAGTTTATTTTGGTGAAATATAAGTTCCGTTTGGGCTAGAGTTTAGATATTCCACTACTTGGATGTTCTAGGAAAAATAATCACTAGAAAATATGGGACTGGAGTTGGGAAAAACATCAAAGTCAGAGACTTAAATTGTTTTTATAGAAACAAGTGGATTAAATCACCATTTAAGAGTGGAAAGAAAAGTTCAGAGGTCAGATCATTTACTTGAGAATGCACACACACACACACACACAAACACACAAACTCACACACACACTCACACACACATATATATGATTAAAAGCTCTTGGAAATAGAAATAAAATAATTTTTAATCTTGAGCCTGTAATTGTTGTTATCATGCATTTCTGTTTTTTTTCATATGGAATTAGATGGCAAAACATAATTCCAAGTGTCTTTGATGGACATGCCACAATATTGGCTGTTTGGACAACACTCTTTGATACCAGAAGTTATCAAGAGGAATCATGCAAAAGAGGCTATGCCCTTACTGAACAGTTACAGGGTACATTTGCAGGCATCTTTGTGGCTTCAGAACTGAGCTATCCTCACACAAGAAGATCTTAAACCTCAGTCTGGCAATTAATATTCTATATTTTTCAATAGTCCACTGCTAATAATCTAATGTGAAGTATACCAGATTGCAGCATTACTGTACTTAAGATTGATACAAGCCACAAATAAGACAAGTATACATAATTTAAGAGTTAGGAATCCTGAAATCAAAGGCAAAGTTCCTCAATTGTGTGTGTCTGTGTGCACACATGTGCACGCACACACGTGCATGCATGCACATGTGTAAGTGTATTTAGAGTCTTTTGTAAATAACCAACAATTTAACATTTGTTAAAGGGGAAATTGACTAAGAAAAATACAGTAGGACTTGGTAGCAAGAGAAATAAAGCAACTTATAGACAAAAGAATTAATTGTTTGGACTACAAGGAATGGAAGATAGTGAAAGGAATATTTTCTATCCATTCATTTATTTATTCATTCAGTACATACTTACTGACTGTATATTTAATGCCAGACACCGTTTTAGCATTAGAGTTACAGGAGTGAACAAAACAAATTTCATATTCTAAATAATCATGCATTTGGGAGTGGGGAACCATATTACAAGTAAAACATAACAGCCAAATAGAGAGTGCTGTGTTGGAAAGGATGGTCACAGAAAGCTTGTATGGGGAGTGATCTAAATGAAATGAGAGAGGAAACTATACAAACAACTGTGGAGGGAAAGTGGTGATCATCCTAGACAAAGTAAAAATTAGTGCAAAAGCCCAGAATCAGGAACTTGCTTAACATGGTTAGTCAAGAAATATCCAGAAAGTTAGTGTACTTGGGGAGAGAGTCAGAGGAAAAAGGGTAGACAGTAAAGTAGAACAGGGAGCCAAAGGCAAGACAAGGTAAATCTTTCAGACGAAAGTTGATGTTTTGTGTTAATGCTGACAAGAAGCAATTCGACCGGCATAATCTGATGTATGTTTTACAGCAAACTCTCTTGACTGCTGGGTTGATAACAGACTGAAGGGGGGTAAAACTGGGAAAAGTAATACAAGTTAGGATGCTAATGTAGTTGTCCGAGTGAAAATGATTGAGGATTAGACTAGAACAAGACAATGAGTAAGATCTCTTAGAAGAGTGGTTCTCAACGTTTGGTCCCTGGACCAGCATCATCACCACCACTTAAGAACTGGTGACACGTACAAATTCTTGGGCTCTGTTCCACCTAACAAATCGGAGACTCTGGGGTGGGACTCAGCAATGTGAGTCTTAACAAGTCCTACAGGTGATTCCACTGCATGCTAAAGTTTGAGAACGTCAGTGCTGCCTTAGAAGTAAAGGTTCCCCTAGTTTTGAAAGGGGTTCTTAATCATTTCAGAACTTTTGTGTCACTCAGTGAATTATCATGTGTGTGTGCGCACACGTGCATGTGCACACGTGCACACACACATGCATGTGTGTACTGTAAAAAATGTTTGCTTTAGAAAGCAGCACATTGTTTATTCAATGGAAGCATTTGGAACAATGTGAAACAGGAAAATAATTCAACATGGGGTGTATAACCGAAATATATATGGTTTCAGTACTTAAAGAGGTAATTTCTTGCTCTAAATTCAGACCACATTTTGATTCATTTATAATACAATATCAAACTACTTAGTACAAGCTTTAATTTAAATTACCAGCACTCTTTCATGCAAAAAATGTAGTTGAATTTAATGATCTCATTATCAGTAATAAACAATTACTTTGCAGATTTTTCAGACAAGGCATGTCTCCAATTTTTTAAAGATGCTTGTTTTCCCAGTGATGGGCATCTACATCAACAAAAACTGAAAACCCCAAATGCACATGAGTTGTATATAATGAATGGGTGCCACATTCTACAATATAAAATTGAGAAGTGACTAAAAACCTGAATATTTTGAGTTTCTATTTTAGGTGAAAATCATAATTGGTCACAGCAGAAGCTTAAGAAACAAGAATATTATAGAAGACTACCAAAAATAAATCCACTGGGGAATACCTCTCTAATTTGATGGTCTGCATTTCTACTTGTGATTAGATTTAAAATATATTTCAGAGAATCTTTTGCTGGAAGCAAAAAAAAAAAAATGAAGAAACATAATTAAAAATAATTTATCTTAACCCAATAAAACTTAAGTTAAAACACATACATATGTTTTTGTTTACATAGGCATCTATGTGAATTGAAAATATATACATAATATATACTTTACACAAACACACACGAATATGTGTATGTGTGTGTGTGTTTACTGCTCACAAGAATTCAACATGTTGAGTTTCATTTACAATTAAAATGAATAGGAGACTGACTTAAAATATTGCTGTGCAGCCCGCTATCTTTAAATTGAAGATATTGACAACCTCATAGAACAAGAAATTCGCAGAAACAGAATAACTGTATTTGCCTTAGAATTATCTGTCAGTGTTCAGAGAGTAGGATGGACTTTCTTAATCACATTGTAATATATATTTGGTGTATCCAGACAGGGAAACATACTCAATTACACATGTTTCTGTTCACACATATAATTTAATTTTTTAAAGAAAGAATTAAAAGGCAGACAAAACACAATTGATGTATAAATTCTGCAACTTGATCTTCCTTTTTGGTATGATTGTTTATTTCTACCTTTTACTGCTATTGTGTCCTATACTCTCACTGAAATTTTACAAGAGTATCCTACATTATCAGTGTTCAAACATGATTTCAATACAGGTTCTCAACACACTGAGAGTCCAGGTAGGAAAAAGAGATGGAATTAGCAGTTGTGCTTAACTTGTCTGTGGTCAACAGTAAGTGATTATGAGAATGTCGGTTCATTCATGGCATGTCGACTTCTTCTACTATCTTCCAGAAGAAAAGAAATAACACACACAAAAAATGTGTTGAAGTATCTCTAGGTCCCAAATGATCCACTACCTTAAGTGCTTTCCACATGTTATCATAGTTTACCATGAGTTTGAATTTCTTTTCTGTAAGATCTTTGAAAATTCCCTATATCAAATATAAAGTCTGTTCTGAAATTTTACATTATATACATTCAAAATGTATCTCAAAATATTATATATTAAAATGTATCCCTATTAGTATTTATCCCTTATTTTTTACTCAGTTTCTACTAGTCACCATTCACTGAGCATACAATTAGGGACCCACAATAAAATGGAATTATTTTTTGGAGGGTGGGCTTCTTGTAGTACAGGTTTGCCCTGCTAGGTGAATGTTCTAGGCACCCATCGGCATCACTGTACCAGCTAGCATTGTTGTGAAAGGCTGCAATTGGCTTCAGTAAATTTTTTTTCAGAGATTATTTCAATGCGTTTGCCCAATTCATGATGGATGATTTACATGAACAAGCTGCTCACACCGTGCTGAATGTTCAGCAGTTTTTGACTAAAAATGGCATGACCGCCTATGCCCTACCCTCCCTATTCACCTGATCTCTCCTCGAGTGACTCTTTTTGTCTCCTCGGATGAAAAACGTCTTCAAAGGAAAACATTTGCTGATGTGGAAGAGGTGAAACAAAAAATGGCAAGAGCATAAAAGGCATCAAAAACTACAAGTTCAAAAACTGTTTTGAGCAATAGAGAAAGCATCTTGATCAGAGTATTGCATCAAAGAAAGAGTACTTTCAAGACAACTGAAGTTTCAACATGTAATAATAAATATACAATTTTTTATAATACATTTCATTTTGGGGGTCCTCCCCATAGCATTCTTTCCTTACCCTTTTCTTCAAGTCATGTTTGTCATGCAATTAATCATTTGCATTATGAATATATTTTTTACTCATTATTTTTAAAAAGCCTTGTACTCATTATTTTTAAAAAATTTAAAAGGAGGGAAAGAACATTAAAACTCTGCTATGAATCACGTGAGATTAGTATTATAAAAATACTGTAAAAATATTAATAATCATTTCAAAAATAAGGAAACAGATTCAGACAAGTTACTTGCCAATATGTCACTAGGTTACTTGTCCATGGTAACCCAACTAGAAAGCAGTAGACTCAAATACTTACATTATTTATCTCAAACAGTATACAGTGTAAAGTTTCAAAAGAAGAAACCATTCTTATTGATTTTTGACCTACCTATTGACATTATATAAACCCAAGTATCTATCATAATTTAACGGTAGATAAAATCAACTACACAAGGAATCTATTATCTTGCACAGTACGTCTCATAGGTGAATAATGAGAATATAAAACAGTACATATTAGACCAAAAGTAACAAAACTATTACATTAAAATAACAGAAAGGAAGATTGAAATCAATTCTGACCAAGGGAACAGGAGCAAGTCAGACAGGTAGAGGATAAAGTTGATGTTCCATTCAGATGGGCTTTTACCAGCTCTGTTCATCCTTGTTTCAGTTTCTACACATTTTCCCACTAAAAGCTCACTCCTAGGACATTGCGTAAATTATTCTTGAGCACTAGAGGGGGGCGTTAAGAAGTCTCTGATAGTTTTAGATTCCCCACCTCCATAGAAGTCCCCAGCCAATGAGTGAATGACGTAAGAGAAGGCAAGTTCAATCCCTTTACTTCAAGAAGAGACAGACTCTCGAGTGTAAATTACACTCCCATGATTCTCATGGTATTGGACTGAGTCTAAGACTTTACCCTTTTTCCTTAGTTACTTGTCTTCTCTATCCTGATTTCCAAATTTTATTATTGAAGATAGAAAGAATAATGGGTGTAGAAAAATACATACTGTTTTTGGTGAGAAAGCAGAACTCTAATATGTAAGTTTCCTTGTTTGTGTAGTAAATAATTCAGACAGAAAGTTAAAGAGATAATAAATAGATAAGAAGGCATTTTAAATGAGGGAATAAAGTTATCATTAGGTATATAAAGGGAAGACATTGAAAGTTTACTATATTTCTATATTTAATAAAGTGAGCAATTTTCTATATTTCTGTTTCTATACATTTTGTTCAGCAACATTCTATTTGTTTTTAAAGATTGCTTGCCATGTTTCTATATGATTCTTGATATTTCTCTTCATTCTGCAAACCTAAAGACATTCTCCTTTCTCTTTCTAGTCATTTGTGTACACCCTTTCTATGAGGGAAACTGACTTTTCTCAAAATTTCTTATACAATTCTGCCCTTTCTCATTGTAAATGTAGGTTTTCTCAATGCAGAATCAATTTCCAATGACTATATCCCTGAAATATTTGCCACTGTCTCTTACCACGGAGAAGATACTTGGTATTCGATAAATTAAGTTAAAAACTAAATTTTAAACTATAGATTTTATTACATATCAACTTTCCCCCATCCCAGCACTTTCTTTGACAGAATAGGACAACAAACGCTCAGAAATCATTCGGTTTCTTTACATTCTCAACACCATGTAGGCATCCATTTTGACATTCTGCAGAATGTCAAAATCATTCAATCAATGGTTATCTGAATATCCTCTAATATCTACAATCTTCTGGAGGTGGAGGAGGGGAAAAGTGTGAGATAGAGAATATGTCACTGTTCTTTCCACTGTTATAAAAACGATCTAATTTAGTTTCTCTTCTAGCTAAATAACTGATTTAAAATAACAGTAAAATAAATCAAATATGACTTGCCTTTAATTATTCTGTACTATAATATATGTGGTTTGTTACTTGCAAACTCTATAAAAATTGGCCAGTAAATTAAACGATAAAGTCAGAGAAAAATCCCATCTAATTTCATGTAGATGACAAGATGACTAAATGTTTAAGTGACTATTTAGGGGTGTCAGTAGCACATTTTCTTTAGATTATGCCACTGATATATTTTATTTTATTTTTCATAAAAGAAGTTCTTCATAGGCACCTTGGTAATGACTAACATAAGAAACGCATGGCAGTTAAAAATGATGCTTAAAATAGATTTAGTACCTTTTCTCTGTTTTATCTTGATTACTATGCTGCCCTGATGTATTATTTTTATGCCAGGAAATGTAAATGTCATCTATAAAAATTTTAAGAGGACAAAATTTTAATTTGTCTCTGTAACAAAGCACATATGAATTTGAAATCATTAGAAATTTTGTTCAATGAAATGCATAATAATGATGATTGACCTTGAAGACTCTATTTTCTTTTTGTATGCTTTCATGTTAAATTATGATAGAACAATTATTTTAGTTTTGGCACAAATATCATCTTCCTGAAGGTTTCTCTAAATGAGACAACTGATGTGATCAAATATCCCCTGTTCTAGCTTACAATTCCCAGACTTCCTTGCAGTAATGCTGAAGTCATATGACTAGTTTTGTCGGAAGGACTGTATAGTTAGATACTTGTCATTCCCAGGCTTATACTATTGAAAGCTGGTAGGCCTCTTTTATTCCTGTTGTTCTTTTTTCTGGGACAATTTGAAGACTAACCATAAAAGGTAGTGTAACTACAAGAGGGAGAAAAGCCACCCAAACTACAATCAGAAAATTAACACTTGATCATAGTATCTGAGTTTTGAGACTTTGTTCTGGCACTTAGCCTTATTTATCTTAAATAACATCCATTCCTTGATTCGCTTAAATGGGCCTCCCTACTTTCCAGGTCATTCTATCTCTCTTTCCTGTTTGATTTTCTCTTTAGCACTTATCACCCTCTAACACACTATAAATATAACTTATCTATTTTATTCTCTATAACCTTCAACTAGATCAAAAGCTCCATAAGGCAGGAACATATTCTTATTTCAGTTTAGTTTACTTTTGTATCCCTATGACTTGGGCTGCACCTGGAACATAGTAGACACGTCACAATTTTGCCACTTGAGGAAATCACATGATTTCTCAACTCTCAGTTATATTTCTTATCTTACACTTGTTAAAATAAAAGAAAACATGTATAAATCTTCTAGTTTCATAAATAGTATACATTAAAAAATATTTAATGAATTCCTCTTTTATGAAAACATTGCCATCTGGCTATGAAATAAGATATATCATGCAGTTTCTCAAGATTATTTGATAGTAAATTTTGAGATATGTACCATGATAATATGTTTGTACAATAACATTAACCACTTGTAGTTTGTAACACTGTTTTGCAATTTAGCAAGATACACATATATATATATAAACACACATATATATGTATGCATGTATGTATGAATATATGAATACATATGTATGTATACTTATACATTGGGGGTGCAAAAAATGTATACACACTTTTTTTTTTTTTTGAGTTGGTGTCTTACTCTGTCGCCCAGACTGGAATGCAGTGGCATGTTCCTGGCCACCACAGCCTCGACCTGCTGGGCTTCAGCGATCCTTCTGCCTCAGTCTTCCAAGTAGCTGGAACTACAGGCGTGCACTACCACACCTGGCTAATTTTTGATTTATTGTAGAGATGAGGTCTCACCAAGTTGCCCGGGTGGGTCTTGAACCCGTGGACTCAGGCAATCCACTCACCTCGGCTTCCCAAAGTGCTGGGATTACAGCCTGAGTCATCGAGCCCGGCCTGTATACACATTTTAAGAGATGTTATCTATGTATTACTTTTCGAAGTTGAATTGAATTACAGTAGCAATATGTAGCATGACGTTCACTCAAAAGATGGTGCTAATCCAATGACAGGCAGGACAGTCAAATAAAAATGGAGGATACATGATTGTCTTCAAGGAGCACAAGACATTTTTGGAGTGGTATTTGAAATTCAAGAACTTTGTTGAAGTACAACAACAATGGAGGTGTGAGTATGCAACAGAACCTCCAACATGTGTATCAATTGCACGCATTCTTGACAAGTTTGAGATGCGTGGTACTATGTGTGATGTGCACAAAGGAAGACCCAGGTGGTCTTGTACAGCAACGAGTTCTGCAGTAGTTCACCATCATCAGAAGTGTCTGGATGCTGATGGTAACAATTCTGAGTACCTCTTACAGTTGCAGAAGTCAAATGAGACTTGTATTCATCTTTTTTTGTTGTTGGCTATCAATATATATTGAGTATTATAATTTTAATGCAGTTTTTATCATTTCATAAAATGTGTATACATTTTTGGCACCCTCTTTATTTATAGTTATATGAGACAAAGAAGTAAAACTCATTTTTTGCTATCTTCTAATAAATCTGCAGTTTCAGTTCTCAATGCTATGGAAGGACAAATAAATGTGAATGTATTCTGAATAAACATCTGATTTCTCAGGCTGGGATAAAGGTGAGGGGCAAAAAAAGGCAGAGAAAAAGTAGATATTGTGACAGCCACTGCTCTGAGTGAAACATATACTCTAGAGTTATCTCTGTTCATTTGGTGTATCAAATGCAAGCAACATTTTGCCACTCTTCTAGCAGATGTCACTGCCTATCAAAAGATTTTCCTTGAAGGATGACTCAACCTAAAAAGAAAATCAAAGTAATTCAACATTATCTGTGGTGACACCTTAAACTCATTCCTTTCTGCCCAAGGATTCCCTAAGAATATTTTTCTACCACAGGAAGTTTCTTCCAGACTCTAATATCAATAACATATTATAACAAAAATTTAATTCATAATAAAGGGGAAAAACAAATAATAATAATAATAATAATAATAATTCAGCACCATGGTGCTTTAAGAGGTTCTGAGCGGGCCAGAACAGAAGAAGTAAACTTGCAAAATTTACTCAAAGAGAAAAGAATTGTATAGATATATACATATATTTTATTTTGGATTTTTTATATATTTTACATATTTGAAGAGAGAATGAGTCATACTTTTTATGTTTTGCAGTGCTCTTAATTTTCACATTGTTATTTAAAGTTTATTTCAAAAGACAAAATGCTACTGCATTTTCATTCACTTTCATTTAACCATGAATGAAGGAGGTGGGAATATAAAATAATAGGAGTAAAAAAAAGGTGTAAGGGAGGAAAGAGAATATTTGGAGTACTTCCAGTAAAGATATATAAGTAAAGAGGAAGATACCTTAAACTAATAAGTACCCACTTGCCTAGAAGATGACCGCAGATAAAAGTAGTTGAGGAAGGGATCAGAGACCTACATTTGTGTTATTACTCATGGTAATGACATTAAAGTTTATTAAGAAATATATTTTTACTATCCTTTTATTTATAGAATTTCAAATAATAACTTTTCCTAAATAGTCCTTTACTACAAAGAGGTGGAAAAGTGAGAACCAAAAAGCATCATATGACTGTTTTTCATAAGGGCCATTACTGTATTGTTGTTTTACTTGCCAAGTGTTTTCAAAGGCAGTGTAATACCAGAACTGAATCACTGAGCCAGCCTAAAGCATTTATGTGCCCTAGATTTTCCGTGAAAACATTGGCAGTGCCTGATTCCTGGTTTTGATATTATTCCATTTTGTCATAAATGCTAAACCCAAAATGCCAAATTTCAAAATTCACAGATAAACTTTAATTCTCATAAGAAAAGTCAAGTTGGGGGAAAAAAACGATGAAAAGTACACTTATGCAAACACTTAAGACTTTTTGTGTAACTTTAAAAAGAAAACACCCAAAGTCAGTCTGCAGGATAAAGAAAATACAAATGACATCTTGCTGGGCCCCTTTTCTCACTTGCTTCAATCGCTGGCTCAGTGATTCAGTTCTGGTATTACACTGCCTTTGAAAACACTTGCTTCAGTGGCATTTTTATTTTTCTTTATTGTATGTGCTGGGGATGCCCATGTGCTTTCTTACTTTCATTTGGAGCGTAGTTATTAAAATTTAAACATATATCTTCTAAATGCATTTTCCTTTCTGTCAACTTGGCAGAATTCACCCCAATTTCATCTCACACTCCTTTCTTGCACATTTGATGAAATAACTTCAGTTTTAGCAATTCTCATAGGTTTCTATTCATTAAAATAATCACATTAATTAATGATACTAAATATTAGTGTTGGGAAAAAACACAGGAGTGAAAAGAGGAAGATCCATCACTCTTTGTGATATACAAATTGATATGGTGACAATTGCTTTATTTTACTATTCTGAATAACTTGCTAATAAGCTAGGCTCAGTATGAAATGCACACAGTTAAAAATAGTATAGAGAAGTAGATTTTACATATTCTACAATTTGCATAATGGCAATTTATTTATTTTTATGTGTTTCAAATATTTTCTTTTTTTCCCATGATGGCAATTTAATTTTGGATGCCTCATTACTATATTGTCTAGTCATAATATATCTTATTTAACTCATGCAGAGAAGATTGGGGGAAGAGGAAAGAGAGAGAGCAAAGAGAGAAAGAGAATGAGGGAGAGATAAAAACAACTTGCAAAATGCTGTCAAGCATTCTTACCTTTTCGTTATGTACCACTCTTTCCTCAAAAGAATCAAGAAAAAAGACTGCTAATTTCTTTGGGATTTCTACCCCTTGGTCCTCTCTTGCTTAGTGTACATCTGTGAGTGAGAACTTCTTGTCATGCTAGAACTTAGGGTAGTTTAAAGATTTTCAAGACTAAGTTTAGCTATACTGGTTTTTCCACAATATCCTCTGACTTTAGAATCTAATCCCTGCTTGAGATCTGACTCCAGTGTACTATCTAACCTTAAAAAATAAACTAAGAATTTTAGTAATAAAATAGATGATATGATTTCATTGTGTATTGGTACTAGAGTTAAGTATTGCAATCTCTTAATGTGTAAATCAGACAAATGAAACCAGGCTTCAATTATTTTTTCTGAGGCTGAAATATGTTATGGTCCTGGTTCAGTGCCTGACTCATAATAGGGAAACAAAAATTTGGAGCTATATTAGTAATTGCAGGCTTATACGTTTTTATTTTCTCTAGATCAGCATTAAATCTTTATATAAGTATAAAAGTTTGCCTAATATAAAGAAACTACCTAAATATGTTGTATCATTAAAGTTCATTTGCCAAAAACGTATAGAAGTCAGAATATTATTTCCCATAAAATATTACCGATTGTCAAGATTCATCTTTATTGAAGGTCTACTATGTTTTATCCACTGCAATAAGAGCTTCATGTGTCATTTTAAAAAATCTTCACAGTAACTTTGCAAATAAATTATTATTGCTGTTTTAGAGATAAAGCTTCTGAGATGCAGAGAGCTTCAGTAATGTGCCTAAGGTCAGAGTCATTAAGCAGCAACTGAGTTATGTCTGACTTTAAAAATCAGTGCTTTGCCTGTTTACAGTTAGGCTACAATAGTTGATTAAATGTACAATAAAGCTTATAGTGATTATGTGTCATCTTGGGGTTAGTGCCAGTGCTTCCTGGTATATACTCTATCTATATTTGTATTTGTAATGTGAAGTACCTTTTATTACATTGAAAACGGAATATGATAGTACTATTGAAACATGGATCCCATTTTTGTAATTCCCAGAATGACCCATTTATAACCTAAAAATTATTTTCTCATAAAGAACAGAGTAGCCCTGACCATTCAATAAAAATCTCTGATAATAATTATTGTATTCACTTCAAGGAACCTATATGATGTTGGTTCTTCTGCATTATCACCAAAACTAATTTGACTAGAAAAAATAGAGTCAAAGAAATAATCATGAATGTTGTACCTTCATTAATTATACTTATATTCATAAAAAGCATGAAATTTATTTTCCTTTTCCTGGAAGCTACTGTAAAGTCTGTGTTACACTGAAACCAAAGATGTCTGATATGAGAAGTACTAGGGATTTTTCCATTTTCTCCAGTTTTCCTCCTTCTAGAATCACAATAAATATAAACTCCCAATTCAGCTTAAGTTTGTTGACATTGCATGATTTACTTTGACAATTAAATGCAAGTGGAATTTATATACATTATTCTTGATATTGCCCTTCCTCTGCTATGGTCTTTGTAGAAGTACAGGTCGATTTTGTGGGGCAGCTCTAAGCCTTCCCATGGAGGTTAGTTCTTTTGGACTGTTATCAACAGCCACACAAACGTGGTGTAAGGAAGAAAAAAAGTGTTTTTCAGGTCTTTCATTTTTTTGGTTAACATTTTTACATAACTAACCGATACACTTGACATAACAAGACACCACATCAGCACTGAGGAATGCATTTTACAATTAAGTGGAAAGAGAAATTTTCAGTAAAATATTTACAATGACAGAAATTGGTGTATAAAATTATGTTTCCATACATATACTCATTTTGCACAGTTATTTCATGAGCCACAATCTATTTTAAGGTAAAAATATTGGGCATTCCTTAACTATTATACCTAGCAATTTTCTAACTAGGTGTGTAAATCATGTTTTCTTATTTTCTCCCAAGTCCTCAAAATATTTAATAAATTATTTTTTCTTGCAAATTTTAAATTTACTGCCATAAATTCTCTTAGATGTGGTATAAAGCTTTAAAATCAAGAAAAACAGTATTCTATGATATATATCATGTGTAAAAGAAGGGACCCCCCACCAAACCTGAAATTGTTCTTTGGAGGTTGGGGCCCTTGTAGTACAGGCTTCCCTCCCTAAGTAAATATTCGGGAAACACATAGGCATTAATGTACCAGCTGGCAATGTTGTGAGAGGCTGTATTCCACTTCAGTGCATTTTTTTTTTTTTTTTGGAGATTCTTTTAACGCATTTGCCCATTTCATGATGAGTGATTTACAGAAACAACCTGCCCACACTACGCTGAGTGTTCAGCAGTTTTTCACTCAAAACAGTATGACTCCCATGCCCCACCCACTCTATTCACAGATCTTGCCCCAAGTAACTTTTATTTTTTGTTTGTTTCTCTGATGAAAAAAGTCCTCAGAGGGAAACGTTTTGCTGATGTGGAAGACGTGGGACTAAAAACGGCAAAAGCAATAAAAGGCATCAAAATTGACAAGTCCATAAACTTTGGAGCAGTGGGAAAAGCGTCTTGAGAGTTGTACTGCATAAAACAGGGTACTTTGAAGGTGAATGAAATTTAAACATTGAGGAATGAATACACAATTTTTTATAAATAAATCCCAGGATTGTGGGGTCATCCCTTGTTTTATATTTATATGTGCAAATTATATACACATATACATATATGTATATATAGTATATATATGAATGTGTTTGTAGATAAATATAATATACATATATGCTATTATTTATCAAAGAAAAACACCCTGATGATGAGATTTTTCTTAATAATTTTAATACAATAAAAGTAACACTAGCAGAAAACAAATGTTTGGACAATATAAATTATTAACTAGTTATGTTCACACAAAATCTTTCAAATTAACTGACAAAAAGTAAATCAAAATAGACTACTGTAAAACAAAACAAAACCCAGTGCTTTTCGAATTCTGAATAATCACAAATCTTAAATATTTACAAGCTACTGTATGGTAGCAAATGGCTAACTGACATTTTCTTTTGTAAGCATCACTTATATGATAAATTATTTTCAAAATTTTTTGAATCAAAACAAAAATTACAAAAAGCTTCAAGTTTTACCTCATCCTCATATGAAGAAGGAAGAAAAAATATTCATGATAGGGTAAAGCTAGTACTTGCTAGGTAATCCTCTAATAGGTTCCTCATGATTACTTTCCTTACAGTAATGATGCTATGACCTCTCCTAATACATTCTACAAAAATCATTTGCTCTAGAAAGGACTCATTGAATTGCTTCAACTGTCATCTCATAAGAGTTAAGTACATTATGATGGGTCTATCATGTACATCGAAGGAAACAACCCATTTCTTGCCACACAGTTGATTTCACTGCTTGAGAAATTTTCCTTTTTTTTTTTTTTTTTTTTTGAGTTGGAGTCTCACTCAGTCCCCAGACTGGAGGGCAGTGGCCGCTTCCGGCCACCGCAGCCTCGACTCACTGGGCTTCGGCGATCCTTCCGCCTCAGCCTTCCGAGTAACCGGAATTACAGGCGCGCGCTACCACGCCCGGCTGATTTTTTGATTTATTGTAGAGATAAGGTCTCGCTGCCCAGGCGGGTCTCGAACCCGCGGGCTCAGGCAATCCACTCATCTCAGCCTCCCAAAGGCGCGGGATTACAGGCTGAGCCACCGAGCCCGGCTGAGGAATTTTCAATCAAATAATTATCTCAGCCTTCAAAAATCCTTCATGACTGCATTACCAAATTAAAGCATTCCATTTTAAATGTCAAAATACTTTTTAGCATACAACATTTGGTTAGTGAAAGTTCTTTTTTCTTGAATTAATAACTTGCCAATAGTTTAGAAGTTTAAGTTAATTAAGAGTGAATGAGATCTCTTCATTAGAAATGTCATTGCACAAAGCTAAGAGGTTTTTCCAAATCTTTCTTAAATGCCACAAGATATTTAGTGCATGTTTGTATTTGGTGACTAATAATAATATCTTATTCTAATGTTCATTCCAATTTTATGCATAGTTTACTTGGCAAATAGATTAGACTATGTATATCATAAAGTATTATGAATCCCTAAGATAAGTTCATTTTTTGACATGTCACTGATTCTTTAAAAATTGACCCAGAAATAGCTACTGGGAATTGTTGTAGGATTAGAGAATTATTTCTCCATATTTCCCTTTTCTCTCATAGCAAAGAATCTCTTAACACGGCCAAAAATTCCTTGGACTGCTACCATTCCTTCCCCCCAAATTTGGTCTATTTTCTAAATGAGAAGCACTTAGTTACCAAGGCAACAAGCTTTAAATAAATAGGTCTATAGAGCACCTAGTTTCATCTAGCATTTGCTAATAAGCATCGAATGAATAACAAAAGCAATATTGAGGTAGTTGTATTTAAGAAAGGAAAATACAAATTCAAAAACATATTCTAAAAAACCACACAAATGCAGGATATAATACAAGAGCAAATCAACATCAAATATTCAATCGAACATTAATTCTAAGTAAATTTGAACCTTGTTATTTTTGTTTGCTATTATTTTTATGTACCCATAAATAAAAATAATGGCACTATACAACTATAAAGGACACTTGGTGATAGATTTAAAATCATGAGTGTCAATGTATATTTTTATCACTAGATCAATGAAATACTAAAAGAAAATAAAGCAGTACTCTAAATTAAAACATAGTGCAACTTATAATTTAAGGGAAATTTTATTTTGTAATTGCAAAATCAAAAGGCAATAGTTTGCAAAATATCTTTGAAAACAAGTCAAAACTGTTTCAAGTGATTAGCCTATATTTCAGTGGCTCAAATTTACTGAGTATTTGTTATGTGATGAGTGCAATGAACTACCAAGATCCCTCTTCAAGAAAGGATTTTTGCTCCAACTTTTACCCATCATCTACTTCAAAGAATCCCTTTACCACACAGAGATAAATTGCTCAAGGTTATACCCTTCCCAGATCAGCTGGTATCTAATGAGTGATGGGGGCAGTAAAGTTCTGGCCACTTAAGCCCAATCCAAGTTGATCATGATTCTTCAGAATTCTCTGTGGTGATAGCTGAGGCCCCGTATCACCAACGACTAGCCTTCTCCTCTTTGTCCCTTATGCAGGATTTCATCAGTAGATCATCACTTAATAAATATCCTGCAAACTAAAATCCACCTTAGTGTTAACTAAGTAATTTAGGAGACGTGTAATAAGGTAATTCCAGGAACAACTCCATTACTGTCAATGACTACTTAAAAATGTAAAATAGAATATTTGAGGCTTTTAGTACCTGGCATTGCTAAGTATTAGGTTATGGCCATGAAGGATAACCTCAGTCATTCAGACACACTGGAGTAGAGGGTTCATCTGAGTTTGAAAGCTTAAATATAATAACAAAACCATCACAACAAGGGGTACACATGATGGTAGTCACAGGATAGGCAAAACTATCTATGACACTAGGGTCTCCATCGTAGCCTGAAAGGACCAAAGCAGTAGTATGCTTCTTGATTTTGCTGGGGTGCTGCTTCTCTAAGTCTTAATTCCCAGATTACTTATCTTTTTAACTATCCTTTGCTTTACAAATATAGGCAGATATACCACAGATGTCCACAGATGGTGGGGGTGTGAGTTGTCAACCATATGAGATCATCCTGGGCGTTTTTTCCCTCATCCCTTGTACCCTTGGCCACCCTCAGTGCTCATAGGACTCATGCATGGTGTTTTTTCAATGACTGTGGTGAAAAATGACTGCTGAACAACTTGTACAATAAACACCAATTCAAACTGCCTTCTTGATAAACTATCATACTAAGAGCAGTGATAAAAATGTGACCTTCAACCAACCACCTCACATAGAAGTACTAAATAATGACTGCTGTGGTAAAGAAAATGCTTCTGACGCCAGTCTAATGATTTTTTGGGGGAAGATAATATACATTGCCCCCAAATTTAATAGGAAATATAACACCTCATGGTCTCCAACTGTTAAATTTTGTTTATAATTTGTCAGACACAATTATTGTGCTTAGTGCAAGTCAAAAAGAATCAAGGCTGTGGAATCCATTCCTGACATCAAGACAGACATAGATGAGACATGCATATATATCAAAGGCAATCAAACACACATGAATAATGTAACTGATAAACTCCATGAAGTAACTATCCAGAAATACCTTTCAAATACCTTCAGAAAAAAAGAAATAATGCAAAAGCCCGTAAACATCCCCAACACCTCCAAGGTCAAAGCCTATCAAGTACCCATATTTTTCAGGGTCAAAAAAATCATCTGCCTATAAGTACTATATGAGTGGCACAAATGCAACCAGTCTGCTTGCAGCATGGGCTGACAAATGGTCATCACCTATGAAAAAAGTTATAAGATAATTTTGACAAGAGTATTAACTATCTACCCAAATAAGACCACTGAGCTATAATTCTCATTTAGCAACACTGGAATTCTGCAGTGAGAATGTCATTCTCCTTGTCTCCAGTTTTACAACAGATGCAGGTCCTAGCCTGTCTTTCCTAAAAAAAATTCAGTTCAATATCTCTCTACATGATATGAGAAGTATCATGTTTAAAACTTTCAATGACTTCCTGAGAGCCTTTCAAGTCACCACTAGAAATTCTTACAAGTGTAATGCTGAGGAAAAAGTTCAAATCACAAATGCATTTTCAGTCAACATATTCAAATATTGGATGGGCCCAGGTTTTCACGTGTGAAGTTGACAAGTTTGGATGTATAAGAGAATGTCAATCAGATGAAAATATACTGAGTTCAGTTGCCATTAGTGACTTTTACAGGAATTGTCTTATTATCTAAGTTGCTTATCTCATTGGCAAGAATCGAAGTCATGCCTGGCATCAGACAATTACTCTCCACCAATGTAGATCAATAGCAGTTGTAAGAGGTTTATATTCATTTTCCCCAAGCTTAAACTGGTAATAAAATGGCGGTCTTCTTATAAACTTAAAAAAGAAATTCTTCTTTATCAACTGTGAAGTATATCTTGCAACACTTACTATGCATAAGAATAACTATTGAAATAGTGGTGTTAGTTTTGCTAACAGGTTAAATGTTAATATTTACCAAAGGAGAACTCAAATATAAGGGTAAGACTACTTTTTAAAATTGGCACTGACTCCTCCATCAGTTAACTTTTTAAAGATTCTGGCATTTGCTTTCTTCATTCTTTATTCAAATATAAGCCTTACAAAAGAAAAATCTTGGGCCCAAGCTTTTATAACTGATGAAGGTTAGCTAATTGTTATACTGACATGTTTAAGAGATCCAAAATAATAGAGGAAAGAAAAATATAAAATGAAAATGCTCCAAAGATAAAAATTGAAATGCTTACATTAAGCTTTAAAAATCAAGACAGGCATGACCCATACAAGGGATGAACAGTGCAACATTCAAGCATTACACAGTCAATTAGACATCTCCTTAACAATTTCATGTTCTGCCACTTAAAAGCTGGCACGTTTTTAAGACATTAAAATGGGTGCTATTTTTATTTACTGTTTTATAAAGTGATTTGTAGTCTTCTTTTTGAAGTTCAGGGTCATTCTATTTCTGTGCTTGTGTACAATATGAATTTCACGGTTCTGATTTATCCACTCAAAGCTTGGTTAGAGCTCTAAACTTAAAGGATTCATACATATGCAATGCATTGTCTATATCAATGCAGATAATTCTTTTGTTGTCTATTTGGAAACAACAACAAATGGCAACTATCATTTACTGATAGGCCAGGCACTATACAGTGAGATTTACATTTACTGTCTTAGGTTATTTTCTTGTTGTATAAATATGCTTATTTTACAGATAAAAAGTAACTTACATGTAGTTACATTGCCAGCAAGCAGGATGACTAGAGTTTGATTATGACTTTACTACCTAATATCTCAGTGTTGACCACTTTACACACTGCCTCTTTCAGTGTCAGGAAGAAATTATATATATATACTATTTCAAAATATAGGCTGGGTATGGTAGCTCACGCCTGTAATCCAAGTGTTTTGGGGGGCTAAGGTAGGAGGATAGCTTGAGACCAAGAATTTAAGACTAGTCTGGGCAACATAGAGAGACACCACTTCTACAAAACAAAACAAAACAAAACAAAAATTAGCTAGGCATGGTGGTGTGCACCTGTAGTCCCAGCAGTTTGAGAAGCTGAGTTTAAAGGATGGCTTGAGACCAGGAATTGGAGGTTGCAGTGAACCATGGTGGCAAAGTTAGACCTTATCTCTAATAATAATAATAATAATAATAATAATAATAATAATACAATTAAAGTAAAAATAAATAAAGTATATACCTAATTGTTTATAGGTTAATAATGTTACTATTCTCTTGACCTGCTGCAGAATTCTTTCCTCAGAGTATAGTAAGCCCCCACTAAGACAAAGTCCATGAGAGATATCTCCAACTACATATTCATTATCTACCAAACTGTTCCTACCTGCCTACACAATCTCTCCTCTCTGCCGTATGCCTCAGACCCAGTACTGACTGTACTCCACTTCGGTAGTATTTTTCTAGGCATTCCAGACTTTTTGTATGCTATTGTCCTGACCTAGTGCCTATTTTCCCTCCCTACCATTTCCAAAATATTTTGTTTCCAGCATAAACAGAGGTAGTACAAAAGCAAAGAAGCTCCTATAACAATAAATGTTTCAAAAGGACCACAGCATTTTCTGATGTCAATCCTACCTTACTTTATTTACATTTTTACTTATCCAGGTCCATTATTCAGACAGTGCATGCTTAAGGACTATGATGTTTAGGATTCTATGCTTATGTATGGTGAAGGTAATGCTAATCAATAATAAGATGCCTATTGTCAGTCTGTCTGCCTACATGCTTGTCAATCCATTTATGATCTAGTTATCGAATTTATTCTGCTAACAGTTCAGTGTTAGGGGTAATGATGGCAAACAGAGTGAGAAAACCAGAGTAGTATTTGAGGCCTAATGAATTGTGCCATTGAAGGATGGATTATTCTAAGTCTAAAATTTACTATTACATAATTGATCTCTTTATTTCTAAAGTTAATTACAATGTTTTTGAAAAACTAATAAAAATAAATCATCTTAAAGTGCTTTAAAATAGAACTTAGAAACCTGCGTCTTTGAAGACAAGCATACGTCTTTTCAATAAATGATACAAAATAAAGATATTAGATCCTTGCCATACACTATCTTCAAAAATTAACTTAAAATGGATCAAGGATCTAAATGTAAGAGTTAAAACTCAGAAATCCTCTCATTAGAAAATATAGAGGGAAAGTTTCATGACATTGGGTTTAACAATGAATTTTTTGAATATGACATCAAAAACAAAAATGACATGATACAATGTAGATAAATTGAACGACATAAAAGTTCAAAACTTTTGGATGTCAAAAGACATTACTAACAAATAAAAAGGGAACCTAGGTAATGGGAGAAAAATCATACATCTAACAAATGGATAATATGTAGAATATACAAAGAATGCCAACCCAACAACAAATAAACAACACATAACCCAACAACTCAAATTTTAAAATGTGAAAATAATTTGAACAGATATCACTCCTTAGAAAATATACAAGTAGGCATTAAGAACACGAAAGTATGCTCAACATCACTAATCATTTGGAAAATGGAAATCAAAACCACAATGGAAATACCACTTCACACCCATTAGGATGGCTAGTATAGAAAAAAATAAAACAAAAATAATAAGTGTTTTCAAGGATGTGCAGAAACTGGAACCCTGTGCACTGCTGGTGGGAACAGTGTAAAATAGCATAGCTGCTATGGAAAACAGTATATTGGTCCCATAAAAAAGTAAATATAGAATTATCATACGATCCTGCAATTTCAATTTCACTTTTGGGTATACGGGGGGGGCCCCACAAATCCGTAATTTTTTTTGGAGGGCGGGCCCCTTGTAATACAGGTTTTCCTGCCAGGTAAGTGTTCTAGAAACCTATCAGCTATCATTGTTGTGAAAGGTTGCATTCAACTTCAGTGAGTTTTGTTTTGTTTTGTTTTTTTGAGATTCTTTCGAAGCATCTGCCCATTACATGGTGAATGATTTACAAGCATACCTGCCCACACCATGCTGAGGGTTCAGGAGTTTTCTACCTAAAATGGCATGACCCCTGTGCCCCACCTTCCTTATTCACCTGGTCTCACTCGAAGCAACTTATTTTTTTGTTTGTTTTCACGAATGAAAAAAGTTCTCAAAGGGAAATATTTTGCTGATGTGGAAGAGATGACGAGTTCAAAAATATTTTAAGCAGTGGAAAAAGTGTCTCAAGGTATATTGCATCGAACAGAGAGTACTTTGAAGGAGACTAAAGTTTAAATATGTAAGAATTATACACATTTCTACACTTCCTCATATACTCCAAATAATTACAAGCAGGGACTCAAAGAAATATTTGTACACCTATGTTCATAGGAGTATTATTCACAATAAGTGGAAACAATCTAAGAATTCATCAATGAATGGGTAGATAAACACATTCTGGTGTGTGTGTGTGTGTGTGTGTGTGTGTGTGTGTGTGTGTGTGTACAGTTGATCCTTGAACAAAGTGGGCATTAGTAATCCCAACTTTGTATACAGTCAAAAATCTGTATATAACGTTTGACTCCCCAATAGCTTCATTACTAAAACCTACTGCTGATGTGAAGTTTTATAAGATGAGTCATCAGTTTTAAATGGCGGACAATCCCATCTGAAGGCCTTAATCTATGGTATAATATATAAAGCAATTCAGCTTTTTCTTGTAATGTCATGACATTTCTCTGCTTCTTGGGAGCACTTCCAGCACCACTAGTGGCACATTGTAGGGGCCCCATGGTGTTATTCAAGTTTATAGAATCACATCAAAAAGACTAAACGAAGTAAAAACAAAAACAATAACTGTGAGAGATGATTTTTTACTGCAATATGGAATTTATTAAGAAGAGGAATTGAACACATGGAGATGATTAGCATCACATAGCGTTTTAAGTGGATGCTCACAATTTTTAAGTGGATACTCAAACTTGAGTTCACCACAACAGCAACAGTAGTTGGTTACATAATTATTATCATATTATAGTGTATACTACTGTTAATTTATAGTTATGATTTAATAATGTGTATTTGCATTTGTTTACATCTCTCAACTGTGAACGTATGGTCTGTGTGCTCACACGTTTTGATAAATTTAAAATTTTATAATAGATTTTTGTATTTATGGCAGTAAATAATAAAATTTGATAGTATCTACATATATTTTATGCTTTCATGACATATAATTTTTCTTAATTTTTAAATATTTCTAGGCTCCATGATTTACCTGCAATTTTTAAAATTGTTACAAACTCCAAAATTTGTTTTATTCATTGAAAAAAATTCACATATAAGTTGACCTACACAGTTCCTACCTAAGTTGTTTAAGGGTTAACTGTATATATAGATACACATAAACAAGAATAAATGTATACATATAGTATATTCATACCTATATACATACAGTGGAGCACTATTCAGCCTTAAAAGGGAGAAAATTCTGACATATGCTACAACACGAATGAATCTTGTTATGCTAAGTGAAATAAGCCAGGCACAAAAGGACACATAATATGTAATTCCACTTATGTGAAGTACTTAGGGTAGTCAAATTCATAAAGACAGAAAGCAGAATGGGGATTGCCAGGGGCTGGTGGGAGAGAAAAATGACGATTATTATTTACTGGGTATAGAGTTCCAGTATGTAAAGATAAACATTAAGATTGGTGGTGGTGATGGCTGCACAACACTGTGAATGTACTTAGTGTCACTTGAAATTGGTTAAAATCATAAATTTCATATTATATATATTTACCACAATAAAAAAATAAGAACAGGATGGATATTGAAACATAATAAATTATATTTTAAAATACTTGACCCATATATGAAGAAGAAAAAATTAGAAAATACAATACATTGCTTAACTTCAAAAACATGATTAGTAATCATCCAATTAACTGAAGTGTAAATAAATTATAATTTAACTAACTCCTGACTTATTTCACGATATTGGAATCACACACATACACACACACACACATACTCATACACACTTACACCAGTCAAGTAGGGTTGGGTTAGAAACCCTTTCCACTTTTAGTTTTATAGTCTTTGAGAATCAGATATAGGAGACGGTTTCTCTCTATACAGAAAATTGCATATACAAGTATATTAATACAGTAGCACCTTCTAATTTCATGGAAGAGAAATAAAAATATCATCATAGATTATTCTATATCTCACTTATATGTCATAGAATCCAAATTAATGACAGAGTTCTTCTCATTTAGCACTTAGTTTTATTTAAAACAATTTAATAAGAGATTTTAAACAATTAATGTCAAATTTTATGTTTTGATTTGCTAATTGCCTTTCATCTTACTAATTAGATTTTACTCTACTATGTTATTTATAAAGCGTAGTACCTAATAGCATTTCTCACTAATAAGTTGATAAAAACAACTTTTCAGGAATGAGTCCAAAGTGTTCTTTTTCAGTGGTGATGAGATTTGCTATGGGTGCCTCTCACTTTCCTGCCAAGATACACACATGAAAATTTTAAGAAGTTCATTCCCCAAATCAGAAAAATTAATGTATGATGGTAGCAGTAAAACAGCACAGTAAAACATATAAAATAAGAAAGGAGACGAAATAAAAATAAGTAGGAAAAAGCAAAAGACAGAAGAGGAAGTGAGGGAAAAGAGGGGGGGAAGGAGAAGAGGAAAGGAGAAAGAGAGAAGTAGGAAGCATAATGTTAAGTTATTGTCATATATCGATATATAAATATATATATATGTGTGTATATATATATATCTGCATTACAACTTCAGTTCTTTGATTCTTTAATGGAAGGCAAAATTACTTCATCTCCTCCTGTAGCTTTATCAATCTAAAATCACAATGGTGCTCACAAATCAATTCAGAGGATACCAATGTTTTGTGACAGTTTAATTTAATCAGATCACCATAATTAAATTTTCCAAGTCATTAAATTACCTTTTACAAAGTGTATTACTTTTATCTCAATTATTAATTCAATGTAATGAACATTTCAAGTTATCTTCCCTATATTTTTCCCTGTTATTATATGTGCCTCTTTACACACCACAAGTTTCTTTTAATTTCCAAAAAGTCATAGATTCAAGACATGAATGTAGTAAACCAATAAGTTCAGCATATCTTAAAACCTGTCCATGAGGAACAATCATACAAATAAAACAGATCTTAGGCCATATTTAAGACTAGAAATATATGTGCAATTCCAAAGCCAATATAAATGCTACCTTAGGTGTTATACATTTTGACTGTCAATGAAACATAATTTAAAACTAAACTCCACATGTCAATCTCAAAAGAGGAAGACAACAAAGCAGAGGGGACATAAGGGACTGCTGCTACCACTCCCATAAGATTTACTGGAAGAAATAATAGAAGATTTTCAAAAAATTAATGTAAGAAAGAGGAAGATGTTTTAAGGGTGATATTGAACCTAGAAGCCATTAATAAAAAAGACTGTTATATTCAGATACATTAATAAGTTATCATTTTCCAGAATAAAATTTTCAATTAGCAAAGGCAAAAGGACCAACTGGAAAAAAATATTTTTAACTTACTTATAGCAAATTGATAATGTCCTCAAGTCATTATATCTTACTACTATAGTATTAGTTTTATCTTCATCAAATCCTGGCCAATAGTGTTTAACTGTGGATGAAGCATACCTTTGAAACTTGCCCTTGAAACAACTGTAGGTAGGCTCTGAATTGCTCCATTCTTCCTTATCTTTGGGGACAATAAGAACTAGAACTATCACTTTGGACCCATAAATGGATGTTATATGTTGATCTATGGGCTCTGTGTGTCTGTCTATAAGAAATATTGTATGAGAGAAAGAAAAAACAAACAAAACATCTTTAAGTCACTCTATTTTGGGGATTTCAGAATATAGCAATATAGGCTGTTCCTTAAATGACACATTATTTATTATTATCTATTATCCAAAGATCTCTTGTCATTAAAAAATAAGATTAACAATGCAACAGAAAAAATACAAAGAAAATAGGTCAAAAAAAGGAAATAACATATGAAGAACTGTTAAATCTTTCACAGAAGAAATGGAGATTGTATTCAAAGAGCATTTTGAACTATCACATTGTCAAAGTTATGAAAGCTGTGTTCATAAGTATAAGGGAAACAGGAATTCTCTCATGAATATAAAAGTATAAAATATATACAGAAATCAAATCTTTGACCTAACAATTCCACTTCTAGGAATTCATCACATAGATATACAAATGTTAAGTGGCATATGTAGAAAGTAATTTATTTAGTCATCATTTGTATTAGCAAAAGATCACAAATCACCTAATGATTAATTGGTGGGAGTTCAGTTAAATAAATTATATTGCTTAGGTGCTACAGCTTGATATCTGTGCCCACAAAATTGGGATCAAGTTGAAATTCAATTCCAATGTTGGAGGGGGTGTCTAAGGAGAAGTGTTTGGGTCATGGAGTTGATCGCTCATATATAGATTAATGCCCTCCTTTTGGGGGTGTGGTGAATGAATTCTCACTCTGTTAGTTTCTGCGACAACTGTGGAAAAGAGCCTGATACGTTCTTTTTCTTTTATTGTTTTCTTCTTTCTGCTGTCACCATGTGGTCTCTCCATGAACTGGCTCCTCTTCGCCTTCTGCCATAAGTGGAAGCAACTTGAGGCTTTCATCAGAAGTTGAGCAGAAGCCGGTGTCATGCTTCGTGTACAACCTACAGAACTGTGAATCAAGGAAATCTCTTTTCTTTATAGATTACCCAGTCTCAGTAGATATTTATAGCAACACTGAAAGGATTAAGAAAATAGCCAATGAAATCCAAAAGATTAAGGGAATGCCTTATACATCAATATATAATAATCTCCAGAATATATTTTTAGTGAAAGAAATTCAGAACAGTGTAAATAATATAGTTCAGCATTTATGTTAAATTAACAAAAATGTTAATTTAGATTTGATTACAGTCATAACAAATTTCTATATTTTTAAACACATAAGAAAAAAACTGGTAGCATCGTTTACCTCTATGGAAGAGAAGTAGGGTATTAGTGGATATAAGTGATTTTTCCATTTTAAATCATGTGACTATGTTACTTGAGCAAAATATACAAAATAAAAATCAAAGAAGCAGTAGTATAAACCATTTATATATTTTCCAATTTTTTAATAAAATAAAAACTTTAGAACATAAAACAGAAGCTATATTCCAAATACTAAAGATAAATTACACTAAATACTATATAAATCATAATCTTTATGGTTTTCATTGGTAGAACAAGCTAATTGCTAGTGAAATATGCAACAAAAAGCAAAGCAATAAGAATGAATAATATTCTTAAAACACTGCCTTAAATGAATTCAAATGAGAAAGCTAGCCTTTATAAGTTTCAAGAGACAAATTATTTTTCCATGTGGGAGGGCATGAAAGTAAATACATGAACATATAAATCATCTATTTTCCTTCTAAGTATTTTCACCCTTATGTTAAAGTGTTTACATAGAGTATTATTTTCAGGATTTTGAATTAAAATTGTGTCTACTTACACTGATTTTCATTGTAATTATATACTCTATGTTGAAGATTAGATTTTCATTATCATATTTGTAAAGATTCAACAAAGCATTGAAAACAATTGTCATCATTTTAAATATCTATACAAGTGATATAACTTTGTCTAAATGATCCAGAAAGTTTTCCAAATTATACATGTATGTTTTAAATGTCTGAAGCCTACAGAACATACAACAACAATAAAACTACTCTAGATATCAACAGAGAGGGGACATTCTACAATATAATAAGGTAAAATTCTTATACTTTGCAATCTTTCTCTATTTAAATATCTTCAATTGCAAAGGGCAGTAAAGAAAATCTTTTGAAATCATGTAAATTCTCAGGCTGAACCCTTGACTGACTGAATGAGAAACTCTGGGAATACTACCCAGACATCTGTATTTCAACAAGTCTTCCCAGAGATTATACTTTAAGAACTATTTTAATTTAATAATAAGAAGCAATATTAAGTATTACAAAAGTCAACGTTATTTTTTGGCTTCAGACCAAAATTTTAAAAAGTCGACATCTAATCAAAACAATACAGACAAGTACAAAATATGATGTCCAAATTGAGATTATATATACAGGTCTTTTGTTTTTTGTTTTGTTTTGTTTTTTTGAGACAAGTTCTTGCTTTGTCACCCAAGTTGAAGTGCAGTGGCAGATCATGGCTCACTGCAGACTCGAACTCCTGGGCTTAGGCGATCCTTCCACCTTGGCTTCCTGAGTAGCTAGGACTACAAGTGCATACCACCACACCTGAAAATTTTTCTTTTTGTAGAGACAAGGTCTCAAACGCCTGGACTCAAACAGTCCTCTCACCTCGCTCTCCTAAAGTGCTGGGATTATAGGCATAAGCCACCACATTTGACCCATAATATTTCAGTATAATTATTTTCCTATGCAATTTTATGTATATTATTCCATGTCTTTAAAGTCATCCTATTTTGCATATTTGTTCAAATTATTGTGAAGATTAATTTGCTGTAGAAGTAAGGAAGCATTCAAGAAAATTGAGACTTTTTAAAAGTATCACAGTGTTAGAATCCCACACAACTATATGCAATGCCTGTCTAATAGATAACAAGAATTTTAAAACCCCATCTCTTCTATTTGAAGGAAACAATTTGCTTTCAGCATGCTTTACACACACACACAGAGACAAACACACATGTGCACACACACAGACATACACAAGCATAATAGTTTCTTTAAACATTTAAATCATGAAGAATAATAAATACCAAAACAAAAAAGTCTGATGTTTTAAGTGGGCAGAGATTTTTTAAAAAGATATATTTATCAGATTCTCCTTTTGATACTAAATTATTACTGAAGTATTCTCTCATTTTTATTCCTGTAATTTCTTTTTTATTCACCCATCCTTCTCTTAAAATTTTTCCTCCTTAAATCCTTCCTTCTTTCTGCATTTTATATAGGATAATGTTCTTTACACTATCCAAAATTCCTGATCCCTATATCAATACACTCTAACATTCTTTAAAATCATTTAAAATTACTTTCTTTTTTAAATCTCCCCCTAAAATTCCGTTCTTAATCAAAGATATGGTTATGTTACTTTTTGATTCATAGCTAGTTCCCAGTTATTTACTGAATAAAGGTAACAATCACATTTTCAGACTCTGAAGTGACTTTAGAGATGTTTTAGTTCAATATACCTCATTTTACAAAAACCAGAAACACAGATAGGTTATAAAAGTTCCTGAGGTTACCCCAACAAATTTTGGTTAAGGCCAACACTAGAGCAGTCAGTCTCTTGCTCGCAATCTACAACAGCATTTATTCCAATTCAAGATGTTAAAGCTTCATATTGCTACCTAAAGCACAACCTGTCATATTTTTTCTTTCATAAACTTTATGTATGGATTTATGGAATTATTTAGTTTTCTCTGTACAAACCCCAAGTTTACCTGTCACATATTCATGTTCTTTTCTCTGCTGAGAGATTCCTTGTTTGAGGGAACACTCCTACACTGAGATAATATAAGCTAGTTCAACCTTTTGTGGAAAGCATTGTGACATTTTTCAAAAAACTAAATATCGAGCTACCACATGATCCAGCAATCCCACTTCTGGGAATATACCCAGAGTAACATACTACTCTACATCTGAAACAAAACATTTTTCATACCGCTTCTACATGCTACACAGAAACAAAAAACTGAATCCCACATGTTCTCACTCATGAAGTGGGCCCTGAACACTGGTCTTATGAGCACAGGAACAACAGACACTGAGCAATGTTAAGGAGGGAGAGATTGAGGAGGGTCATGGGTCATACAATAACACACTGGGTACTAGGTCTACTATACGGAAAGAGAGGGCCTGTTAGAAGCCCAAACCTTACCTGCATGAAACTTACTTTTGTAGTAAATACTCACATGCACCTCACAGCTCTCAAAGCGTTAAAGGTCCATTTCAGATAAGTATCATCTCCTGCATTAAAACGTTTGAGATCTCGGCAATGGTAAGTGGTTTCTTTCCTCAAACCTCTCAAGCTAATGACATGATATTTTCTATCTCATAAAAGAGTATTTGGTGTATATATACCATTCTTCTCTTAAAGTATTCTTAAAAAAATTTTGTCTGATTTATATCTATCACAGGGTCTTACTGAATGTGGTAAGCAAAGTGTTACCTGTTAAATGAAGATTTCAATTAATGAAATAAAGCACTTTCTCTAAATTTAGTGGACATAATCAATATAGTATAGCTATATTGTATTAAAATGAGAGATTCTTATAATCTTGAGTAGGTTACTGAATAGCCTTCAGGTACAATGAGTTTTTTGAACATTTAGAGAGCTTTTCTGAAATAGTGTTCTATCATGAATAACCTTGCTACTTAAGCATTATAAAAGTCTTTAATAAACAGTATAACAAAGCATTATCAAAGAAATTTTAATGTGTATAACCAACTAACTTGAGTATATTTGCCTCTGGCTTTAAATAACTACTTGGTTTAGTTTTAAAATTATTACTTGTGAGCCGGGCTCGGTGGCTCAGCCTGTAATCCCACGCCTTTGGGAGGCTGAGGTGAGTGGATTGCCTGAACCCGCGGGTTCGAGACCCGCCTGGGCAGCGAGACCTCATCTCTACAATAAAAATCAAAAAATCAGCTGGGCGTGGTAGTGCATGCCTGTGATTCCGGCCATTTGGAAGGCTGAGGCAGAAGGATCGCTGGAGCCCAGCAGGTCGAGGCTGCGGTGGCTGGGAGCGGCCACTGCACTCCAGTCTGGGCAACAGAGTGAGACTCCAACTCAAAAACAAAAAAACAAAATTATTACTTGTTTCCTTGTAGTGGGTAGTGGACACCATTGCAAAACATAGGGTTGTTCCTGGCAAAGCTAGTTCTCTGTTTTAACAACTAAATTTGTTAAAGAATTCATATGGCTGCTGTAGTGCAAATTGCCAACATTCAATCGATCCCTTGGTGTCTAAACAAGTATAAATAAACTGAAGTAAGCTATTACAACAAAGAACAAACTCAACATCAGCAAAATATGGGCTAAATCTCTTAACCCAAATAATCAAGTCAGAGTCATCATAGAAAGGCACAGACACAAAAGGTGGGGAAATTCCTGGCATTTTTTTAACCATCTAAAACAATATCATATCTCATATGAACTTATTACTCTTATAATTTTATAGGTTTTCTGTCTTGTGGACCAAACCCAGATAGAGTCAACAGTTAAATCAAGGCAGATTTGCTAAAAAATTCTCTTCTCTATATTATATTTTTAATATTATTTTATATCATATTTCCCGATTACTTATCATATCTTCAATTTTCACATTCATTGGTGATATTATACACCTATCTCCACTCCCTGTAAAACCAAATTAACATAAAATTGTAGGACTTGTATATATTATCCAGGTAAACAACAAATAGAACAGACGCTCATTCCTCCCATGGAGACACTGATTCAACAAAAATACATGAAACCAATTCCCTATGCAAAAAAAAAAAAAAAAAAAAAAACAGAAACAGTTATGAGACTTCTGCTTCCCAGGAAAGCACAAAACAAAGCACATCAGAGCTGACAGAAAAATGTCCCTCCCTTCATTCCAGTGCCACATGATCAGGAAGAAACTCCCAGCTCCTGGATACTCCTTGAGAAATGAAAGAGAAAAATCCTCATGCTATTTGCTCTGACTTTTCAGGGGGACTACCCAAGGGAATGATGTCAGCTTCACCTTTCTTAGAGCACTACATGCTTGGGGGCTGCTCAGAACCCAAGGGAATTGGTCATATGCTGCTCCAGAGGAACCAGTCGTCTCTCCCTTAATAAGAAAGAGACAAGTAAAGAGTTTGTCCAACATTCTTCTTTTTAGGAAGTTGCCTGACATACTGATTTCTGTCTTGTCTGTATGGAAATGCAGACAGGACCAGAAATACCGTAGATGCCAATAGTTATGAACTTAAAGAGCCGGATGGTGTGCTGCTGTTCCAATGGACGTGCTGTATGGCACACAGACACCAGAGGGAGCAAGATATTACAAACTCTTGAAAGATGGAACTCAAAAAAATTCCTATAATTAGAAATCTACATGCACAAGTCCAGAGAGGACATATTCACAAAAAAGTACTGAAAGGCCCTTGTCATCCGTAGTTGGTATTATTGTTGAAGGTTTTCCCTGTACAAAAACAGATTGTAAAGACTGTTAGGGGTGTTTTTTTTTTTCAATTTCAAGTATTTCAACATAAAGTTATGAGGAATGAAACAATCCTCAGCAAAAGAAACAAAGCAGGAGGTATCAAATTTGCAGACCTTAGACTTTATTATAAGGCTGCAATAATCAAAACAGCTTGGTGCAAGGACAGGCTGATAGACTAATGGACCAGAATAGAGATTCTGGAAGCAAAATCTCAATTTCTCAACCAACTTATATTTGACAAAGTCAACAACAATAACCAAAGGGGAGGGGATACCCTATTCAGTAAATGGTGCTGCGAAAACTGGCTGACCACATGCAGAAGACAGGATCCCTACCTATCACCATGCAGAAAAATCAACTCTAAATATATCAAAGACCTAAATGTAAAACCTAAAACTATAAGACTCTTAGAAGAAAACACAGGAGATACCCTTATGCACATTGGAGTAGGCAACCAAATCTTTATCAAAACTCCAAAAGCGTATACCATAAAAGATAAGATAGACAAATGGGACCTCATCAAGGTGAAAATTTTTTGCAAAGCAAAAGAAACCATAAAGAGAGCAGGGAGAGGAGATAACCCATAGAATGGAAAAAAAAAAATTGCTAACTGTGTATCTGACAAAGGCCTAACACCCAGGATCTACAAAGAACTCAAATGAGCCACAAGGAAAAAGATAAACAGACCTATTTAAAAATGGGCAAAATATATGAATAGACATTTTTCAAAAGAAGACATAAAAACAGCTAATAGATATGTGAAAAGATGTTTTGCTTTATTGATCATCAGGAAAATGCAAATAAAAACCACATTGTGATACCACCTAACTCCAGTAAAAATGACTATCATTAATAAGTCAAAAAACAACAGAATCTGGCGAGGATGTGGAGATAAGGGAGCACTTATATACTCTTGGTGGGAGTGTAAAATAGTTCAATCTCTTTGGAAAACAGTGTGGCAAATTTTAAAAGAACTAGAAATTGACCTTCCATATGACCCAGCAATCCTTCTGAAAGTATATCTGGAGGAACTCAAATCACTTTACAAAAAGGATAACTCCACACACATATTTATTGCAGCACTATTCACAATAGCTTAAAAACATTAAACTAACCATTATACTTGCACACACATATTTATTGCAGCACTATTCACAATAGCTATAAAAACATTAAATTAACCCTGTTGCCCATTGAAAGCAGACTGGATAAAGAAAATGTAGTATATATACATGATGGAGTATTACACAGTCATAAAGAAGGACAAAATTATGGTTTTTGCAGCAACTTGGATGTATTTAAAATCTATTATACTCAGTGAACTATCACAGAAGCAAAGAACTGAATATCACATGTTCTCATCCATAAGTGGGTTCTGAACATTTGTCACAATACTACAAGATAGAGATTGGCAGTAGCAAGACACTGCTGGGGATAGGGGTTGGGGATCACATAACATCATTAAAGGTACTTGATTCTAAACCAGGGGAAGTGAGGTCCGTGGGAGGCCTAGACTTCACCTGCACATAGACCAATTAAGCACATAAACCTGATGTGTACACCACACCTTTAAAATTAAAAAAAAAGCTGTGAGCAATGTAAATAAACAGGAAAAATTGACTCAATCAAACAATAAAATAGATCTCCAAAAACATCCTAAAGGAACAAAAGCATTAGATTACCAGACAAATAATTCAAAATTATCTTCACAAAGATGCTTCACAAACTCTAGAATATTATGCATGAACAATATCAGAATGCAATAAAAGATACACTATTTTTAATAAACAGAAATTTAGAGGTTGAAAAATAAAATTCTGAAACCAAAAAAATACTAGAAGAATCTAAGAGCATACTTGATTACACAGAAATTAACTTGTAGACAGGTCACTTGAAATGATTCAGTAAAATCTTGAAGACAGATCATTTGAAAAAAAAAAAATCAGTGAATACCTTTTGTGTGTGTTTACACGATATACTATATCTCTAAAATTATTATTTTTTACTTCTAAACTATGTTTTCAATCACTTCAAAAATGATTGTCGATATTTAAATACATCCTTCAGTGATTCAAATGATCACTCTATAGTGCATTAAAGATTTTCTAGGGAATAAAAAGGAAAAATAAAGAAGAGCAAAGGACGTCTAAGGAATTTATGGGGTACCGTTAATTGGACCACTAAATAAATTATTAGAATCTCAGAAAGAGAAGAGAGAGAGAAAGGAGCAGAACGTTTATATAAAGAAAATAGAGTCAAAAACTTCCAAAATATGAGAAAGAAAAAAAATTCAGGTTCAAGAAACCCAATGAATCCCACATAGTATGAACTCAAAAGATGACAATGAGATACATTATTTAATTGAATTGTCAAAAGTTAAAGACAGACAATTTTGATTGCAGCATAAGAAAAGCAATCATCATGTACAAGGGAATCCCATAAGATAATTTGTAGATTTTTAAAAAAATCTTGATATTCATAAGGAATCACAAAGGACCCTAAATACACAAAATTTGAGAAAGAACAACAAAACTGGAGGTTTCACACTTTACAGTTTCAATACATATTACAGACATAATATTAACATAAAGACTGACACATATACCAATGGAACAGAATTGAGCACTCAGAAATGAACTCACACATATATGTTCAATTCATTTAGACAAAACTTCCAGAATGCAGAAGGGAGATACTCTTCAATAACTGGTGATAGAAAACCGGATACCCACATGCCAAAGAATGATTTTGGAACCTCATCTCACATTGTCCACAAAATTCAATCAAAATTAATTAAGCATAAGATTTGAAATTCTAAAACGCTAGGAAGAAGAAACATGAGGGGAAAAACTTCGTGATATAGGCCTTGGCAATGAATTTTGGGATGTTAAATAAAAAGTACAAGCAGCAAAATCAAAAATATACAAGTAGGACTACATCAAATAAAGTGTTTGCACAACAAAGGAAATACTCAACAGAGAGATAAGGTATTCTTTGTTACGTGAGAAAATAATTGCAAGCCATATATCTGCTAGGGGTGAATATCCACAATGTAAGCCGGGCTCGGTGGCTCAGCCTGTAATTCCGTGCTTTGGGAGGCTGAGGTGAGTGGATTGCCTGAGCCCGTGGGCAGGCAAGACCTCATCTCTACAATAAATAAAAAAATCAGCCCGGCATGGTAGCGCGAGCCTGTAATTCCGGCTACTTGGAAGGCTGAGGTGGAAGGATGACCGGCCACTGCACTCCAGTCTGGGCGACAGAGTGAGACTCCAACTCAAAAACAAAAACAAAAAAAATCCAAAATGTATAGGCAGCTCTTACAACTCAATAACAAAACAAAAGAAGAAAAGATTAAAAAGTGGGCAAAGGACTTGAATAGACACTTCTCCAAATAAGACATACAAACTTCCGCCAGGAATATGAAAGAATGCTTAATGTCAACATCATAAATCATCATGGGAATACAGATAAAATTGTAATGAGATATCACCTCACATCTTTTAAGGTAGCCATTATCTGAAAACAACATAAATTTCAACTTTTCGCAAAAATATGAGGAAACTGCAACCATTATGCACTGTTGATGGGGATGTAAAACGATGCAGCTGTTACTGAAAACAGTATGGATGATACTATAATAGTTAAAAATAGAACTATCATATGTTCCAGTAAACCCACATATGGGCATTTATCGAAAAGAATGGAAATCAGGATCTTGAAGTAACATGTCCATTAAGCAATAAAGGATAAAGAACACATGGTCTATACATCACACGGAATATTCAATCATAAGAAGAAGAAAATTCTGTCATATGCTACAATATGAATTAACTTTGAGGATGTTATGCTAAGTGAAATAAGCTAGGCACAGAAATACAAATACTGCATGGATCCACTTAAATGAAGTACCTAAAGTTGTCAAATTAGTTGATGCAGGAAGTAGAAGGGTGGTTGCTATGGGTTTGTGGAGGGGGATATCTGAAGTCATTGTTCAATGGGTATAAAGTTTCAGTCAAGCAAAATTTTAAAAGTTATAGAAATGTATTGTGTAACACCTTGTTTATAGTTAACAATATTGTATTGTATACTTAAAATTTGTTATGTGAGATTTTATGTTATGTGTTAAGCACAATAAAATTTTTTTAAAAAATTAAAAATAAAACATAGTAATAAACTTACTACAGAAGATAATGTGCCCACTCCACCTCCTACCCTAAGACTTTGATTAGTACCAAAAAAATTCAGTCTTTATAGTAACAGCTCTTTTCTTTTTTCTGGAAAATAGGTTTTAGTCATTTCCTCACAAAACCCAAACAAGTGCTCTCTAGTTCGCTGACACTTCTGTAAAGATGGCAAAAAAAATGAAACTCAGCACTTAAAAAATCAGATCAGTGGAAAGACAATTTAAAGTGATACTCATTGGCTACAATAATAAACAATGTTAAGGACTGTGACTTCACCTGAAAACAAGTATGTGTTCTTGCAGTTGTCTAAAGGTTTAATAAAAGCGTTTCTTCTCCATTCTCTAGGGACTCTTCAAGGGCAGTGTTATCAGCTACCTTATCTTTTTCCTGTTTAAATGACTGGCAAGGATCAGATGCTCAATACAGAAAAGTGTTATTTTTCAAATAAAATCGAAAACTAAAATGCTACCATTTACTTTAAAAATGCTATGTTAAGCCGGGATCGGTGGCTCAGCCTGTAATCCCGCGCCTTTGGGAGGCTGAGGTGAGTGGATTCCTGAGCCCGCGGGTTCGCGACCCGCCTGGGCAGCGATACCTCATCTCTACAATAAATCAAAAAATCAGACGGGCGTGGTAGTGCACGCCTGTAATTTCGGCTACTCGGAAGGCCGAGGCAGAAGGATCGCCGGAGCCCAGCAGGTCAAGGCTGTGATGGTCGGCAGCGGCCACTGCACTCCAGTCTGGGCGACAGAGTGAGACTCCAACTCAAAAAAAAAAAAAAAAAAGCTATGTTATATGAATGATTCTACTAGTAAGACTAACACAAAATCAGTAAGAATAGGGTGATCATAAATTGATAATTTTTACTTTAGCTATTTTATTTTCCCCTCTGATGGTAGTAGCATGTTTTGTATTATAACTGACAAATGGGAAGTAATGAAGTTGCTAAAACAAAACACAGTGAAAATCACTCACAAAATAAAAGGATAAAATGAAGAGAAAACAATAAAGACAATGCCATATAATAGCAGGAATTGAACAGGAATCTTTGAAGGTGTATATTACCAACATATTTCTCAGAATGTGCTTAAACTCGCTTGGGGAGACTGTAGTTCAGGGGAAAAAACACACACACTGAAGACTCTTGCAATTTATTAGTCATCAGACCTTGAACAATTCAAATAATTTTCATATCTTGTTTCTGTAGCCACCGAATAGGGATATTATCAATAAACTATCAACTTGCTGTGAGAATTAGAGATTATTTTGCATATTGGTGTACCTGGTGATATGCATTTGTCTGAAATACAGATAATTGAAAATGTATAATTGTTTAATAAGTAATACCTGATAGTATAGTCATAATTATGATTTATTGTTTGTAGAAAGAAACTTTTGCCAAATAACAGCCTTTCCTGTCCTCAGTCTCTCCAGAGCTCTCTAACCCAACAAAGGACAATTCTTTGTTGAGAAGCTAAAAGCTGCCAACATTTACAGAGACAGTTGTCACCTTTTTTGGCTTTCCTATTATATAACCCTCTCTCAGTCTTGTCTTGTAGCTATACACACTATATTCATTTAATTCTGCCTCTCTAACCTCTCTGTCTTTATTAACTCCCAGGAACAGATGAAAAGTTTGTGTGACCTAAAATTTATACAATTTGGAGTGTCCTGTTTTTTTTTTTGTTTTTTTTTTGAGTTGGAGTCACTCTGTCGCCCAGACTGGAGTGCAGTGGCCGCTCCCGGCCACCGCAGCCTCGACCTGCCAGGCTCCGGTGATCCTTCTGCCTCAGCCTTCCAAGTAGCCGGAATTACAGGCATGCGCTACCATGCCCGGCTGATTTTTTGATTTATTGTAGAGATGAGGTCTCGCTGCCCAAGCGGGTCTCGAACCCGCGGGCTCAGGTAATCCACTCACCTCAGCCTCCCAAAGGCGCGGGATACAGGCTGAGCCACCAAGCCCAGCTTGTCCTGTTTTTTAAATGGATTTAAAATTATGAATACAAAATTGGTTATACAGAGACTATTTATTTGAAATATGAAAGAAAATCACAACAAATTTTCAATCTGACATGCATATCCAAAAAAAGAGTCCGGAAAAACAGTTTTAATTAATTCATTGCTTGAAAAACTTTTCCTCTGTAATTTTGACTACATATTCTGATCTTGTTTTCATATGTCAAAGATTTTATACACTTTTCTAAAAAATAAAATAAGGATTAATTCTTTTCATTAGCATAGTGAGATTTTCAAGTGAATGTTATAAATGTATTTTTTCAGCTTTACAATTCACACTGATATAATGCGATTTATATGTTTAGCATTTTTGTCAAATTCAGAAAACCTCTTTTATATGAACTGTAAGAATTTAGTGTATTGTAAGTTTTCTTGCTCCACAAGTGATCCTAAATATTCTTTCAATTGCTGATGCTCATTAAACAATTTCCTGTCAATAACTCACTTTGGTGTCATTTGTTTTATGCTATCTTCATTGATGTCAACATTTTCAATCAAATCAGCAAAAAATTAATTATATTTCAATATACTCATATAACTCACTCCTCTTCATTATCTCAAAAAATACAAGAGCCTGTTCATTAATTTTAATAGAAATTTATCTCTTCCTGTTAATTACTATTTTGATTTATGATATGAATTGTAACTTTTTGTTATATTTTCTTATTTCTTGATATCATAATTATAATTATTTCCATTCATTCAATTGTTCTTTATTGTTTTGTTTCATCTTGCTTTTGACATTTATGAGATTTTTCTCTGATTTTTTAATAAAAGAAGTTAGTATGACAAAAGAAAACATAATTTATATATTACAAATCAGAAACTTATTATTTGTCCTTGTTTTATTAAGACTTTCCAAAATAAAAAAAAATTAAAATTGCAGGTAAAATAATATATTCTCAGCTCTACTACTCATTAGCCATATCCCCAACATGTGCATAGTTCTCCAACATGACTGGAAATATGTATATGTGCATGAGGAATCATAACTAAAAGAGACAGTGGTGTTAATAATGTGTCACAATATGAGGGGGGCCCCAAAAAATACGAAATTATTTTTTGGAGGGCGGGCCCCTCATAGTACAGGAACCATCAACATCAATGTACCGGTTAGTGTTTTTGTAAGAAGCTGTGTCTGACTTCAGTCCGACTTCAGTGCTTTTTCCTTTTTCTTTTTTTTTTTTTCTTTTTGAGAGTCTTTTTATGGGTTTTCTTATTTCATGATGGATGATTTACCTGAACAACCTGCCCACAGTGCTGAGTGTTCAGCAGCTTTTGACCAAAAACAACATGACCTCCATGCCCCAGCGTCCCTATTCACCGGATCTCACCCCCAGCAAACATTTTTGTTTCTCCAGATGAAAAAGTCCTCAAAGGGAAAGGTTTTGTCAGTGTGGAAGACGTGAAACAAAAACTGGCAGAAGCATTAAAAGGCATCAAAACCTGGTTTTTGCAGTGGAGAGAGCATCTTGTTAGGTGTATTGCATCAAAAGGAGATCACTTTGAAGGTAAATGAAATTTAAATATGCGAGAATAAATACACATTTTTTATTTTAAACATTCCAGGTGTTTTGGGTCTCTCCTCTTTTGCATCTTATAAAAACAAGCAAAGGAACATTTTGCTAGACCCCTCTCTCAGTTTTTAATGTGTAAGTTTGATTAGTTTCATGGTTAATTTGACTCTATTTTCTCTATCATTAAGATTTTAAAGGTTCTCGTATATCTTACATTTTAAGATAAAATGCTTCTTCTGTTTTGCAAATATTTTGAGCTTTCTCTCAATCTTTTTCTTCACAGCCAAACTTCACTAAACAATAGTTTTTCCAACCCATTACAATGTTTTCTATTCCTGATGTTATATATTAAACTAAATGCACTAATTTTAACAAAGATCTCCTACTTTTTAAACTTTTTTTCTTTTCATGTTATGTGATGACACTTTAGCATTAACTCTTCATTAGGTGTTATGGATTGATTATTTGCATTCCCCCAAATTAAAAAGTGTGAATCCTAACTCTAAGGTGATGAAGTGGGTCCTTTCAGAAGTAATTAGGTCCTGAGAGTGGAACCAACCTGAATGGGATTAGTGCCATTATAGAAGAGACCCCAGAGAGCTCTCTTTCCATCATTTGAAGATAGAAGAAGTTGGCTGTCTACAAGCTGGACAAGGTCCCTTACCAATACTTGACCACGCTAGCATCCTGATCTTAGACTTCCAAGTTAATGTTTGACATTTAAGTCACCAAGTTTATGGTAACTTATTGCAGCAGTCCAAAGTTACTAAATAGTGGTTATTCTCTTAAAATTGGTAGTTTTAGAACTACCAATTTTAGTAGTCTTCCTTTTGTTTTACTTCCTTTTGTTTTACTGTCTTCCTTTTGTTTTACTTCCCTATTGCCTAATTCACTACCCCTTTGATCATTTATCCTTGGTTGGTTCCCTTTATTGACTTTTTTTTTGTTACTTTTGTTTAGATATCAGTGTCTCCAAGTCCTTTTGTTCTTGAACTTTAATTTTCTTCACTCACATATTTCTCCTTAGTAGTTTGTATCTATATTCATTGTTTTGATCACCACCTATTTTTAAAAACAAATTACAGAATTATTCTTCTAACCCAAATGATTAGCTCCAGCCCATTTCCCATCAAGTACTCAAAAATTATAGTATTCCCAAATGCCTCTTCCTTGTGTATTTTGTATCTCAGTGAACTACATCATCATTCAAAAATGTGTTCCAATATGAAAATAATTTGTTTCTTATTCTTTCGTTCAGCCATCTTTTTTTTATTTTTGAGGTTGGAGTTTATATACAGATCTCTATTCAAAAGAATAATGATCCTCTCCTAATCAGCAGCAAAATGAATGTTTGAGAATTTATATTGGGACTCATTTCTTTTTATTTATGTGAATTAACTTTCACTTTTATAGGATGGGTGAAATAAAAAGTTTCAACAAAAATTAGAGGAATATTTTTAAACCAAAGACACTTGCTAAAATAACAAATAAGTTTCCTATTAGCTGCATTCATCTACCTCTGAGCTCATAGTCATAGGCCTTCCCCAAGGGCACCTGATCCATCATGGTTGCTATCATCACATGCCTTGCATGAAACCTCTAGGAGGATCCAGGAAATGAATCAGTGCTTTATTGATAGCCCACAGAGTTAAAGTCTCTAGTTTGACTGTTTATTTACCCAATTCCTTACTAACTGTCACAGATCTTAGGCTGGGAGCTGACAGGAAACTAGCCTAATCTAGGGACAATGAACTGAAGATCAGCTAATGTGGAAGGTTTTGATTGGTTGTATATGTAGTTACTTTAGTAATTGACATGAGCAGGCAACAGGACTATAAGGCCGTGTGGAAAAATATATCTCCCAGGAAATAATACATTTTTATTTTAATGTTTTCTTAGATAACTATCTAATACCTCTCATGTTTAGAACAAGGCCTATTTCCTTAGTCATACTTACTAAAGCATAGGGCAAGATGGCTAATTCAAAAAGAAAAAATGTCAAAAATTTATGTTTGTGAATGTGTCTATTCATATGTTGTGGAAGGGGAAGTGAGAGTGGAATGAAAGAGGAAAGGATTAATTGAGAGAGTGAGAGAAATAAAGTAAAAAAAACTGATAAAAAATAAGAGAAAGAAAGATTTCAAACTAGCTTTATGGTACAAAAGTGTCATTCAACAATGCAACTATTTCTAATTCTTCCAATTCTTTTTCTAAACAATCCTCTCTTTTCGACATCATTTGTCACTGCCTTAAATGAGGCTTCCACCATTACATTGCCTTGAATGTTAGAAAAATCAAATACCAAATATCCTTGACTTGTTTTTTTTCTTTTCATCACATAAATCAATACACAATATTCCCATAAACTTTAACTTTCTAAAACACAAATGTGTTTATATTCCTCCACTTTTAATCTAATCTATTGCTACTAGCTTAACATTAAAATCAATATTCCCATAAAAGAAGACATGGAAGTGGCTAACAAATACATGAAAAATAGTTCAACATACTAATAACCAGGAAAATACAAATCAAAATCACAATGGAATATCATCTCACTTCATTTAGGATGACTATTATCAAAAAGACAAAAATAATAAATGATGGGGAACATAAAGGGAAATTCTTAAACACCGTGAGAAAGTGAATGAGTACATTCTCCTCAAAACCTACAAATAGAATCATATGTCCCACAATTCCACTACTGGCCATTTAGGAAAAGGAGAGGAAATCAGTATATTAGACAAAGATCAGCACCCACAAGCTTACTGCTGTACTATTAACAATAGCCAAGATACTACCCAAGTGTCCAAAAACAAATGAATGGATAAAGAAAATATGGTATATGTACACAATGCAATACTATTCAGCCATAAAAAGGAAATCCTGCCATTTGCAGCAACATGGATAGAAGTGGTAGATGTCATGTCAAATGAAATAAGCCACAAACAAAAAACAAACACTGCATGTTCTCATTTATTTGAAGAAGCTAAATACATTTTAAAAATAGGTTGATCTCATAGAAGTAAAAAGTAGAAGAGAGGTTGCCTAGAGTCTGGTAAAGGTGGGGTAAAGGGGAGATAGGTAGAGAGTAAAGAATACAAAATTGCAGCTAGACAGGAAAATAAGTTCTAGTGTTTTATAGCACCATAGGTGACTATAGTCAATATGAACAGATTATATATTTTCAAATAGCTAAAAGAAAGGAGACTAAATGTTCCCAACACAAATAAATAATAAGGGTTTGAGATTATATATATGCTAATTACCCTGATCTGATCACTATACATTGTATGTATTTAAACATCACTATGTACTCCATAAATATATTTAAGTATCATGTCAATTTAATTAATCGATGTCCTAAAATTTTCATGGTTTGACTCTTACACGGGCCTCAATTAATGGAGTATGTGTGAGACGGATGAGGGCAGATACCATAAATATTTGCAAGTGTGATAAAGTACTTGTTTTACTTGGGGACAGATATAGAACTAGTACAGTGAAATTGTTAGAAGAACATAAATATGCATATAGAAAGTTTCTTTGTTAGATGTATTTGAGCAATAAAATAGGTTATTTATGCTTTCACCAGCAGAAGATATTTTATCTGTACAATGTAAGGTGGGATACAGGCAAAAATGAAACAGGAAATATAGCATATGAAAAAGTAAATAAGGGTAAGAAATAAGTTGTAATTTAACAACAAAAAAACCAACAATTCATTTAATATGGCTAGTATGCAAACTTAGTTCCAAATACTTTAAGAATAGTAAAATAAAATGACAGGCTTGCTTTACCAATAAATATAGAAATAATATCTTAACCAAATCCAATGATAACCATGTATTTAGGGTAGTTGATCTATTACAAAAGTGATGCTACAAATCAATTGGTAAAATAATGAATTGCTTAGTAGATACTTTTGGGAGAAACTGATCACTAGTTGGTAAAAGATAAAAATGATTTCTGATCTAAAACTACATGTAATTATAGATGTAAAATAATAAAAAGAGAAAAAAAATTATGAAAGACCATGCTGTAATGCTCCACATCAAACCTAAAAAACACAGGCCTTCGAGAGGTACATATCTAGGAAAATAATGAAATTGACAAATTATATGGGAGCTGAAATTCAAGAAAACTTTTACATAGATTCTTTAAGAAAAATCATATTAAGAAACTTTTCAAATCGATTCCCAATGGTAATCTAAGATTCCGGTTGGTGGTATAAATTTTAACCAGAAATTTGGAGAAAACGAAAAAATTTTGGAATGAATGTATTATTAACTCAAGTGGAAGCTATATTTTTACTACAAAGAAATAAAATCATAGTAAACAACTTGGTCCAACAGAGAAAAATAATTACATAGTAATAGTAATGAAACAATTGAATATATTTGATGCCATAAAATTAAAAAGAGAAGATAAAGAGATGATGTGTTAGTTGAAATTCTCAAATACAATTATAGAAACTCAATCAATAATGTAAAAAATAATGAATTGAAAATATGCTTTTTGATTTTATAGTTAAGTTAGGTTGCATTTAATTTTTGTATTGTATCAATTTCAGGGATACAAGTACCGTTTTCTTATGTGAATATATTGCATACTGGTGAAATCTGGACTTTTATTTTTAACCCTTACTCAAATAGTGTACATTGTACCCATTAACTAATTTCTTTTCCCTCATCCTTCCTTCACCCTCCTACTCTTTGGAGTCTGCAATGTCTATTATTCCACATTCTATATCCATGTGTACACCTTATTTAGTTCCCACTTACAAATGAGAACATATATTATTTCACTTTCTGTTTCTGAGTTATTTCACTTAGTATGATGGCCTCCCTTTTCATCCATGTTGCCACAGAAGACATGGTTTCATTCTTTTTTAAGGTTGAGTAGTATTCTATGTTATATGTGTGTGCATATACATATGTGCATGCATGTATAGACATTCACATACCACATTTTCTTTATCCAATCGTCCATAGATGGACACTCAGCCTGATTCTATATTTTTGCTAATATGAATAGTGGCTCCTATAAATATACAGTGAAGGTGTCCTTACCACGTAATGATTTATTTTCTTTCTTTTTCTTTCTTTTTTTTTTTTTTTTGAGTTGGAGTCTCACTCTGTCACCCAGACTGGAGTGCAGTGGCCGCTCCCGGCCACCGCAGCCTTGACCTGCTGGGCTCCAGCGATCCTTCCATCTCAGCCTTCTAAGTAGCTGGAATTACAGGCGTGTGCTAACACGCCTGGCTAATTTTTGATTTATTATAGAGATGAGGTCTCGCCAAGTTGCCCAGGTGGGTCTCGAACCTGCGGGCTCAGTCAATCCACTCACCTCAGCCTCCCAAAGCGTGGGATTACAGGCTGAGCCACCGAGTCCAGCTATGATTTATTTTTCTTTGGGAATATACATAGTTGTGAGATTGTTGGATAGAATGATAGCTCTATTTTCAGGTTTTATTTCCAGCAATCTCCATACTGTTTTCCATAGAGTTTCCACTAATTTACATATCTAGCAACAGTGTATAAACAGTCCCTTTTTTCCACATCCTTGCCAACATGTGATTTTTTGTTAGTTTTTTACTTTTCAACTATAGCTATTCTGACTAGTGTAAGATGATAGCTCAGTATGGATTTAACGTTTTTCTACCTGAAGAAAGAGTTAAAGGAAACACAAGTAATTGCCATTGGAGAATAAAAGGCAGGGGGGAAAGGAGAGGAGAAATCCAAGCATTTATAATAATAAAAATAAATGCTTTTTAGCACTATTTAACTTTATAAACTAAATAAAAACAAGTAAGTACAATGTATTGTACACTTAGGAAGTTTCAATAAATATTCTAAGAAATTTTATATGTGCTAACTAATTTAATACTCACAGCAAAGCAATGAGTTAGGCGCAAGTTGCTATTTGCCCACTGTTACCCAGTGTTGGTTAGTGGTGAAATCAGCATTAGAGCATAATAGCGTAAGTGGTCAAACTCCAGAGACTTTATCAAGAGCTATGCTATGCTTAAATAAAAACATAAAATTAATGTATGAGATATATTTTGAAGAGGAGCCAAGATCAGGAGAAAAATGGGGCAATGGCCAGAGTAGGAATTAAGAATATGTTAGCTTTCTTTGGTCCTAGAGTTTATTTGTATGATGATAGGAATGATTTTGAGTAAGAGAGTGGTGAGGCAAAGAGTATGAGACTGAGATCCAATGAATTATAACAAAGATGGAGTATGTACATGTCACTGAGAGGAGACAAGCATGCAGATAAATTGGTAGACATGCCTCCATAAGAAGCTAAAACTAAATACAAAGGCCATGTATAGGTGTTTCATTTGACAGTCACAGCTGAATTTCCAGCTGACAGATGGCATCACCCAGCTATCAGTCATGTGAGTGAATCATCTTGGGCATCCAGCTTATTCTAGCCTTCATCTGTCTTCTGTTTCAGCAACTGTTCTTTTTTTTTCCCCCCGCTTTTAGGAGTTTCCAACCACTAAATGGGTTACACAACCACCCTAGCTCCCTTCAAGTTTGAAAATGTATTAGAAATGGGAGGAGGGAGAAGAAGTCTGACGAAAAAAATACATGTGTCAGGATTCAGAGTCTAATCCAGTTTTACAACTTACTTATAATTTGATGCATATCTATTTTACTTTATCATTTTTTGGCACTCAAAAACCCAGATCTAGCCGGGCTCAGTGGCTCAGCCTGTAATCCTGTGCTTTGGGAGGCTGAGGTGAGTGGACTGACTGAGCCCGCGGGTTCGAGACCCACCAGGGCAATTTGGCGAGACCTCATCTCTACAATAAATCAAAAATTAGCCGGGCATGGTAGTGCGCACCTGTAGCTTCAGCTACTTGGAAGGATCACCGGAGCCCAGCAGGTCAAGGCTGCGGTGACCCAGGAGCAGCCACTGCACTCCAGTCTGGGTGACAGAGTGAGACTCCAACTCAAAAAAAAAAAAAAAAGCCCAGATCTTGCCTAGTAGCAGCAAAATTATTTCATTACCTTCTGGGGTCCTCACACAGATCTGAGCCAGGTGTCAAGAATCACTGAGTCAGCAAATAAAATAAGTTGGGCCCAAAGCAGTCAGCATTCATGGGGAACAGAGGCACAGCTCATACATCAACAGCTAGGAAATGAGAACCACGCAGAATCAATTATTATAGACAAAAGATCAATTTACATCTTATATGGTTATTTCCTCTTATGTTATTCCCTTTAAAAATGAAATATAGTTCATAAACCATAAAACACCTATTTAAAATACACAATCGATTTCTATTATATTCACCAAGTTGTGCAACAGTCACCACAACCTCTTTTTAGAACATAGTCATAATCCCTAAAGAAACCTTATACCAATACTCCCCATTTCTCCCTCCACTCTGAGCTTAAGGAAATCACTAATCTATTTTCTGACTCTATAGATTTACCTATTGTGAACATTTCTTATAAAAGGAATAATCCCATATAAGGTCTTTTGTAATTGATCTCTTTTTCTTAACATAACAGTTTCAATGTCCATCCATGTGGTAGCATGTATCAATACTACAATTTTTTTATGACTGAATAATATTGCATTGGATGAATACTCCACATTGTGTTTACCCACTCATCAGTTCATTGACATTTTAGTTGTTTTTACCCTTTGGTTACTGTGAATATGCTGCAACAAACATTTGTATATAAGTTTTGGTTTGAACATCTGTTTTAATTAATTTTTATGTATTCCTTGAAGTAGATGGTGTTTAACCTTTTAAGGAACTGCCAAAATGTTTTCCAAGGCAGTCGAACTATTTTACATTTTCACAAACAATGTATAAGCATTCTGATATCTCCTCATCTTCATCAACACTTGTCTTTTCTGTCTTTCATAATAGCCAAGCAAGGGGGTGTGAAGTCGCATTTTATGGTTTCCTGTGGATTTCTCTACCTAATAGTGATGTTGAACATCATTTTATGTACTTATTGACCATATGTATATTTTTAGAGAAATGTATATTCACATTATTTGTCACTTTACTTTTTTTGTCCTTTTACTATAAAGCTGTCTTTTCTTTTTTTAAGCATGGTCTAGATAAAAATTCTCTATCAGATATAAAATTTGCAATGTATTTTCCCATTCTGTGCATTTTCTTTTAGCTTTCTTGATGGTGATTTTTGAAGGACAAAGTTTGTTTGTTTGTTTGTTTGTTTTCCCGATAAAAATCAGTTGATCTATTTTCTCTTCTGTTGTTTTAGCTTCTGGTGCCATTCCCTAATCCAAGGTCATGAAAATTTACACTCATATTTTGTCATAAGACTGTTTTAGCTTTAGCTTTTATATATTTTGTTATCTGATTCTTTTAGAATTTTCGTATATGAAGTGAGACAAGGATGCAAGTTAAATTTGCATGTTAGTATCCAGTTGTTGCAGCAGTATTCGTTAAAAGAACGAATTTGAATTATCTTTTTCTCTTATCAAGATCTATTGACCAAAATGTGAGAGGTTATTTCTGGATTCTCATTTCAATTCCCATGACATATACGTCTACAAACACTACAGTCATAATCCCTTGATTACTAAAGCTTTATAGTAAGTTTTAAAATTGTGAGTCCTTCAAAATTGTTCCTCTTAAAGACTATTTTCATTACTCTGAAACTCATGAAATTCCATATTAACTTTAGGATGACCTGGTCAGTGTCTGCCAAAAAAAATTGATTGGGATTTTGATAGGTATTGCATTGATTGCTAGAGATCAATTTATTGTTGTAAATCACTTTGAGGAGAATTGCGATCCTAATGATATCAAGTCCTTCAATCCATAAACATGGTATGTCTTTCCATTTACTTAGATATTTTATCGTTTTTTCATATTTAAAAAATTACTATGGTAATCTTTCTTTAGATTGAATTGTTCAATGCATTTATCTTTAATGTTATCTCTATAACTATTTTATATCTGTCATTTTGTTTATTTATTCTATATTTCTCATATCTTTTTCCTGTTTTTTTCTTTACAGTCTTCTTTTCATTAAATGAATATCTTCTAGTATAATATTTTTATTCTTCTAATAATTTAATAACATATTTTTAGTTATTTATACACTGTTGCTCTAGGGCTTATAATATGCATATTACCTTGTCAGAATTCACTTGAAATCTATACTAAATTAACTCCAATGAGATATAGAAATTTTACTGCTATATAGTTCTATTCTTTTTTGCCCATTTTGTGCATTAATTTCTAGAAACATCTTGTGTGTGTATTTATGTATATATACATATATTTACACACACATATGCACATACTTATACCAAACCTGACAGTACATTTTTTATACTCATACTGTATATGTTTTCTACATATTTTTAAGGAAGTTGAGAGCAGAATGAACAAGTAATATTGACAAGGTTTATTATATTATCTTTCTTATTTGTTCTTTTGATTCTTTTTATTTCTTCCTGTAGATTCAAGTTACCATTTTATGTCTAATAAGAAAACAGTTTGCTCCAATCTGCCTCTTTTGTTTTATTGTAAAGTATGTTACCATTTCCATATGTTATATGGCCAATACAATTATCATATATTGGTTATAAAGTTACTTTTTACATATGAAAAGAAAGACAAAGAAATATACATTTATATTGTATTTGACAATTGTCTGTCTAGCTACCTATGTTAGCGCTCTTTCTTTTTTTTAATTGTGTGGATTCAAGTTAATTTCTGGTGTTCTTTGGTTTCAGCATGAAGAACTTCCTTCAGTACTATCTGTGTGGAGGTCTGTTGACCATAGATTCTTTTTTGTTTATATTTTTTATTTTGAAAGGCATTTTTAGTGGATATAAGAGTAAAATATATTTTTCTTTCATTTCATGTCTTTGGTGATGCCATCCCACTGACTTCTGATAATTGTTTCTGATGAAAAGTCACTGTTAATCTTATTGTGGTTCATTTGTACATGATGCGGTTTTGTTTTTGTTTTTGTTTTTGCTGCTTTCGATATTTTGTTTTCTCTTTGCCTTTCGACATTTTACAACTATCTTTTGTAATACGAATCCTGTGTTTATTCTACATAGATTTTGTAGAGCTTCTTACATATATATGTTAATAGTTTTTAATCTAATATGGATGCTTTCAGGCATTAATTGAATGTGTTTTCTGCTCCTTTTCTTCTGGTACTTCCATTACTATTATCTTGGTTTGATTAATGATGTCCATATTTCTTTGAGCTATGTTAATTTTTTTTCTGTTGTTCAGATTGCATATTCTCTATTGATCTGTCTTGACGTTCATTAATTTTGTTCTTCTGTCAGTTCTGATCTACTGTTGAGACTCACTAGTGAATATTTCATTTTGTTTATTGTACCTTCTGACTTCAAAATGTCCTTTTGGTTCTTTTAAATAAATTTCTCTCTTTATTGATATTATCCATTTGATAAGACATATTATCATACCTTTCTTTACTTATGATTTTGTCATTTAAATATATTCATAGCATTTTCTTTGACATTGTTTTTTGTGAAGTTCAACATCTGTGCAACCTTAAAGGCAGTTTTTATTGCCTCTTTTAAAGTCTGATTATGGGTCACATTTTTATATTTCTGTTCATGTATCATAATATTTTAGTAATATACTATAGCAACTCCAAATATGAATCCATGCAAGCTTCTTCTTACTGATTTTTTTTTATTGACATGGCTTGACTAGTTAAATGAAGTATCTTTCTCCTTTGGTATGTATTCTCGATATGGTTCTTAGAGGGCCACACTTTGGTATGCACAGTTTCCTGACCTTCAAGGGTGAGTCTGGTTTTACCTGGGCTTTGACTCTCTTTTTTGATCTTCCCATTAAGCTTCTTGTACATTTATTCTGCTATTATCCCACTGAGATACTAGCCCTCTCAACTGCCAGCTAGCTGGTTTATTGTTTCCAACAATATCCTCGGGCATATATAACTCAACATTGATTTTTCAGCTTCTTAGGAGGGGCTGAGTGTTGCCAGACAGTGAGAGTCTTGCTCTAACTTTTCCCTGTGCATATTTTTTGCTATGAAGCAGGATCTAGGTGGGGAAACCTTGCTTTCCACCAAACATCCTGCCTGGATTCCCCCTCTAAAGCAACTACTGTTGGGGAGACAAGTAGGTAGAACAATGTTGCTGTTTAGTTGTAGTACCTGCCTCTCTTGTTTTATTGTAAAGTATGTTACATTTTCACATGTTATATGGCCAATAAAATGATCGCATATTGTCTATAAAGTTGCTTTTTACATACAAAAAGAAATAAAAATAAATATACATTTACATTGTATTTTACCATTGTCTGCATAACTACCTATGTTAGCACTCTTTTTTTAGTAGTCTGGATTCAATTTCTCCACCTAGATTCTGGTTCATAGCAAAGAAATATGCCCATATTCCAGTATGGAATTTTCACAGCTCAGAGTCACACAGGATGGAATATGCTGATGCTAACCAGCTGCTTAATCTACCTAAAATAATTCTTTAATCACAGGCAGCTGGAAAGAATGGGAGCTGCCATTTTCCTTCCAAGACCTGTAGAGCAACTCTCCTAAAAAAAAAAAAAAAGAGCTGTGTAGGTAAGGGACTTCTTTCTTCACATGCCTCATGGCCCGGATATGTACTACATAGCAAGAATTTCAGGTGAAGAGTTGAGAGCTATACAGCTGCTGCTAGAACTTTCCATAGCACAGATATGTGAAAACAGAATCTGCTAATTTTCACTGGTTACTGACACAAACTTTCAGGGCCCTAACACCTAGGATGTTAGGGGAGATTGGAATTGCTGCTCAGCCACCAAGCTTGCTGGCACAGCAGTTCTGCAAGGCAGAGCCACAGGGTTATAATTACAATCATTAGATCAAATGACCTCCCATAGTTTATTCAGTTTCTATGGATTTTGTCAAATAAATTATTCAAAACCTGTTGTTATCCTTTTGATGAATCTCCAGATACTTTGAGTAATTAATTTTGTTAATTGTTACCACCTTAACAGATATCTTACCAGGGTAGCATTTTCCTAAGCTTCTCTCTCCAACATTCAAGAATTCCACACAACAACTACTGAGCACAACACAACTACTGTTACCCTAGTTAGAACTGCCTAGCTAAGCCTAGTAGACCCACACAACTTTTAGAGATAATTAAAATCATGGCCATTGCAGCAACATGGATACAGCTGGAAACCATCATAGTAAGTGAACTGTCACTGGAACAAAGAACTGAATAACATATATTTTCATTCATAAGTAATCTTTGATCACTTCACTGTTCACATAAGCACAAGGGTGGGATTGGCAGATGCTGGAGACTGCTAGGGGAGGGAGGGAGGGGGATATGTGGCAATACACTGGGTACTATGTTCACATATTTTTAGAAATTACATACTATATTCTATCATTACTAAATTTCTTTAAACATATTTTCTAGAATTTAAAATAAAATCAAGACAAAGGATATTTATAATCTTGTTTTGAACTACACACTCTAAGTTGCTTTTCAGATCAATCATATGAAGTGGCAGAATTCTTCAGAATAGCTATCATCCTTTATTCTCTGTCTATCTAGTATCATCCATTACAAAAAAGGGCACAGTGACAGTCCTTCTCTCTCAAAAAAAAAAGAAAAAGAAAAGTAAAAGGGACAAAAAAGAAAAAAATTCTTTTTTGACATGGGTCTCATATTTTCTTTTCCTTATTATATTCTGTAGTTTTTAAGTTTTACTAGCAGCATTTCTTACAAGAAGCTGCCCACCACTTTAAAAAGGCACACATAGTCTTTACTGCCTGTTAAATGTAAATGAACTCCAACTTGGCAGAAAATAATATATTAAACTTGAATGACATCCTTTACCAACACTTTCAATTCTCTTCAAATCTCAATTTAAGTCAAGCAATATAAAATCAAAATCAAAACATTTTTGATAGTTCTGAAAATAATAATACATGTTGAAATTATTTAAAAATTTATGTACATATTTTGTACAAGAATATTTGTAATATGTAGAATATGTTTTATGTGGGTTTTTTCTTGTGTTACATTTTCCCTTTAAAGTAAATCAAGAGTTGACAACTGTGCTGTTAGTGAGTTTGCTAGCAACACAAGGAGCAAAATATGTTTTTTTTTTAAGAGTGATGATTTTAGATCATTATTTGGAGTATAATTACCATTTTAATACCTTGTGATATCTATCTCAAGTTAGTTATATTTACATATCGGTAAATAGTGGAAATTATTTACTTTAAAAGATGGATGAAATATAACCAAAGCATTTTATTTAAGTGACACCAAACTATAATAATTATGAATTACCTAAAAATATGAGAGTTTTCAAAATTCTCTTTCAACACCATTGTGAAGTATCTATTCAAACTGGGGTAAAAGCATATTCAATGGCTGTCAATATAAGAAAAACTGAACAGGGAAAGAAAATATAATGTAAATGATAGCATCCCTGGTCATTTAATAGCAGCTTATATCTCCCTTATTTTCCAGATTTGCACCCTTTTATACTCAATTTTCATAACAATGACAACAATTTTATAAATTATAATATGTTAAATTTATAAGACAAAGTGTTCTTTTATTAAAAAATGTTAAAAAGGTCTATGGTATGTTCTCTCACTGAAGAGAACTTTGACTTCTTGTAGGTTTTTAATGGCAACATTGATTAGTGGGAATGTATTATTAAGTTAGACAAGAATCCTCAACTTTAGTGTAGAATTTCTGTCAGTTTTCAGTTTTTATAACTTATATTTCAGGTATTAAAATCCCTCAGAAATTCCACCAAATTTGCCAGTTAGGCCTATCACACAAACAATCCCAGAAGCCCCCTGCATGTAGGATGGTACATTTCGAAATTTTTGAGCCTGTTCAATAGATCATAAATTTAAGGAATAATTTCATAACTCCACAGTATCACATATTCCTTAAAAATGAATATAATTGTAAAGAAAAAAACATTTTCAGTCAAAAATGTTTTAGAAGACCACCATGTTCAAACATAAAATTATATGATACTTAAAAATCACAACAAAAATTCTACAAACTATAAAACTTAGCAGAACACGTATACTTACTATCTTTCAAAAGTCCTGCTTTAGAACAAAAATCTCATTTGTGTTCAGCAAGGAGGACATAGGAATCTGCAAATAAATACATGAATCTATAAGGTAATTTTTTTCTTCCCATATTAGGAACTCTCAATGGGAGGAGTTTTAGAAAAGGGTATTTGATTATTTAGTAGTTTAATTTTATATTTGAGGAATTAAAAACTTGTTATGTAAAAGGCTAATCTAATCATCTTGCGAGCTAGTAGGCATTGAAAACGAGAAAATAGCTGGGCTCGGTGGCTTAGCCTGTAATTCCGTGCGCTTTGGGAGGCTGAGGTGAGTGAATTGCCTGAGCCCACAGACCCACCTGGACAACTTGGCCAGACCTCATCTCTACAATAAATCAAAAAATTAGCTGGTCATGATAGCGCGCACCTGTAGTTCCAGCTACTTGGAAGGCTGAGGTGGAAGGATTGCCGGAGCCCAGCAGGTAGAGGCTGCACTCCAGTCTGAGGGACAGTGAGACTCCAACTCAAAAAAAAAAGAAAGAAAGAAAGAAAGAAAACGAGAAAATAGACCATACTGCTAACCTGCAGATCAAGTTACTAAAAAATATGGAAAAAAATTCACAGTTTAAAATGTGAGTAATTTAAATCAGTGTTACATATGTCAAAATATGCACCAACTTGCTTCAAAATTGATTAAGAAATAAATGTGATTTTTAAGACAAAGCATACATCTTCAATTTGGGTTTCATTCTGATTTTGTGCCTACTCTGTGATAGGCCTGTGATAGACATACTAAAGATAATGTTCACTTCTAAACTCCTTGAGAGATACCTAAGCAGGAAAAAATAAATGTTAAAAACATTTGCAGGTTGCAAATCTTTGGGTTTAGAACACTTTTTAGAACGAATATCTGCATTCTGAATAGTAATGGCCCCAAATGTTTACTCATTAAAGGGTAGATTTGAGCTGGGCTTGGTGGCTCAGCCTGTAATCCCGCACCTTGGGAGGCTGAGGTGAGGGGATTGCCTGAGCCCGCGGGTTCGAGACCCACTTGGGCAACTTGGTGAGACCTCATCTCTACAATAAATCAAAAAATCAGCCAGGCGTAGTAGCGTGCGCCTGTAGTTCCAGCTACTTGGAAGGCTGAGGCAGAAGGATTGCCAGAGCCCAGCAGGTCGAGGCTGCGGTGACTGGGAGCGGCCACTGCACTCCAGTCTGGGCGACTGAGTGAGACTCCAACACAGAAAAAAAAGAGAGGAAAAAAAAAAGGGTAGATTTGAATTGGAAAAGACAGAAATGAATTAACCAAATATTATAGAACACATGAATGATTAAGTCAGGTAACATGTAGTCAATGTTTATATTAAAATGCTTGTTTTTCTTATGTGGGTCAAAATTATTTCAAAAATAGCTTCAATAAAACAATTTTAGAAATATTGAATAATTTAGCCGGACTTGGTGGCTCAGCCTGTAATCCCGCGCCTTTGGGAGGCTAAGGTGAGTGGATTGCCTGAGCCCACGTGTTCGAAACCCGCCTGGGCAGCAAGACCTCATGTCTACAATAAATCAAAAAATCAGCGGGCATGGTAGCGCATGCCTGTAATTAAGGCTACTCGGAAGGCTGAGGCGGAAGGATCGCTGGAGCCCAGCAGGTTGAGGCTGCGGTGGCCGGGAGCGGTCTGGGCGACAGAGTGAGACTCCAACTCAAAAAAAAAAATGAAATATTGAATAATTTTCTCATCAGTTAAATAAATGCATAATATTCTAAAGATATTCTATTTGTAGGAAAAATGGTTCAAACACTTCAGCAGGATTGGTCTAGTAGATTGAAACGTATTTATTATTTTAATTTTATTTTTATTATGACAATAACAATGAAAATTACTATCATTGATGTTAGAATTATTATTATTGAATATGCAGTGCTTTTGTGTATACTCTGTCAGACTCTGCCATGTAGCAGTTTTTGAGAAGGCTTATGTTTCACTCATGCTGGTTTAACTGAACCTGATTCTTTATTCCTATCTGTTTATGAATGCCATACCTACTTGCCACATGATCCAATCCTCTTGCCAGTGCATCATAATTTATTCTGCAATGAGCACTGCACAAATTTTTTCTCATTTCAATACACTGACAAATGTCTTGTGTGTATTTCACAATTTAGTGTTCATTTTAATGTAAGCTCGGGTACTTTTCACAGAAAACAAATAACAGATTTTATAAATTTATCAGTTATTTCCACCCAGCTATTTCCATGCTGTTCAAGTCTCTTGGAAGCTTTATAAATGATATGAGATTACATGCTCCTCATCCCTACTCCTCTGCTTCTAGTTGACTTTTATCTTGCTCTCTCTGGCTTACTGTGGATAAATCATGCGTTCTCTCACTTTTACACATGTAGATGTAAATAGAGTCAGCATTCTTAATGAAAAAGCCAAAGCACAACAACTTATCATATTCACCAAGAAAACACCATTCCTGAAATTTATTTCATCATGCCTTCTAAAATAATTAACTTGGAATCATTTTGTTCTTTCTTCTTGTTTTCTTATAAATATACAGATTAATGTACTTATTTATTCATTTATCCTCCTTAATTCAGAAAATTTGATACTTGCTGCCAATGTATAAAACTGAATCACTTATTTCTACCTCAAACATTGTTTTCCATAAGAGAGATAATTTACAGCACAATGTATCCAATAATATAACTTGATGAGTATTATTAGAGAGGTACAGTGTCTGCATACCATTCCAAAACAGAGAATATCAGTCTTTAAAAATCAAAGATTTCCACATTTTGTCAAGATGGAGTAATAGAAACTGGATTGACTGTCCTACCTGAAACTAGTAAAAATGGATAAAATAAATAAAATGACCATTTTCAAAGACTTGGTCATCAGATAACAAACGACAGTGATCTCTGAGAACAGGGAAACTAATAAAGTGAGCCCTATGATTGTCTCTGCTTAGTTCTTAGATTGTTTCCTGGCTGCAGTATGAAACTAGAACTGCAAGAGGGGTCTAGCAAACTTGCCAACATAGGAACATGGAACTGTGATTCTGAAGAGGTGATATGTCTAGACTAGTCAGGGTCAGTATTAGGAAAAAGTGCACAGAGAAAGAGCTTTGTAGATCAGCAGTCATTATTCAATGTTCATCTACTTATTAATCTATGAACAATTAAGAAAAATAATGAGGACGTGGAAAAGAACAACAAAAAAGTATTAGAGAAGCTAATAGACAACACTCACATAGAGCTGAAAGGAGTTCGGGTTTTTGCCAGGCAGAAAATAAATTCTCACAAATTACTGAGGCAAAATCAGTCATTGACAAAAGTATTCCCTAGTCTTCCAAAACCAAAATAGAAAGGTACAATGTGCACAAGTGGGGGTAAGCTTAAAGCCTAGACTTCTTCGTCACTATACAACGTATCCCATCAACCAAAAATCATCTGTACTCCCTAAAGCTATCAAAAACAAATAAACTGAACTTGGCATAGAACACTTGACTCCATGAAAATGAACCAAAATGTTGAGTATAAAATAGCACTTTGAATAAAATATCTAAGCAAGAACTGGAAAATGACAAGGATTTCCAGGCTATAATTCAGCTGAGAAGTGACAGGAAATACCCGAGGCACTGAAGGAGTAGGGGAATCAGGTGGATAGTCCAGCCATGATTAGCGGCATCCTGGAGAAGTTCTTCAATGTGGGAATAGGTTAAGTGAGAGATTCGTAGTGGTTGACATTCTCACCATGAACTTCTGTCATCTCAGTGAGGGGAGAGTGTATTTACCCCCACAGACCCTGAGAGTGCCAGAGGAAGCTCCCTGAAATCCATACAATGGCATTGCTCCAGAGAAGGAGCACACACCAGGTGTTACACAGCCTCCAAGTCCCAGGCAGCTGCAGCAAAATGCCGTTTTGAGAGTCCAGCCCCCACCAGGCTGCATCCTGTCCGAAGGCAAAGCATGCACTGCATCTCCACGTCCCTGAAACCCCAGTGGCCATCCCCCTACTTCCTCTTGGAGGACAGTAGCAGCAAGATACAGGTTGGAATCTGTAGAATCACAAGGTACCCAAAACTCTATTCTATATAGGGTGTTACATGCCGGGAAAAAGATGATACAGAGCACCAAAGAAGCTGCACCTAAGAAAAATGGAGCCAAAATGCATGTCCCCTAGAGTCTGAAATCCACCTGCTTGAGCCCACTGTTACCAGCAGCAACACTGCCCCCCTCAACCAGCAGGGCTGCCTTGCATGCTTGCACATGCCATAAGGAAAGGCTCTTTTTGCCAGTTGCCACAGTCACTTTCACTACTAAGGTCTAAAGCACAGGCTCCTGAAAGCCTCAAATCCCACCCACCTGGGACTGCTGTCACTTAAAACAATGCAACCCCTTTCAGCAGCAGGGCTAGTTTCAGGCACCTGAGAAAAGACTCTTTGCCAGCTGCCACAGCCACTGCTGCTACCAGGGGGTCAAAGATATAGTAACCAAAACAGCAATGTATATTTATAAAAATAAACATACAGACCAATAGCACCAAATAGAGAATCCAGAAATAAATGCACTTATTTATATTCAACTGATTGTGACAAAGGTGCCAAGAACAAACATTGAAGAAAGGATACCCTCTTCAATAAATGGTGCTGGGAATATTGCGTATCCATATCTAGAAGAATGAAACTGCACTGGCATCTCTCACCATATAACATAATCAACCAAAATGGACTAAAGACTTAAAAATATAAAACTTGTAGAAGAAAACATAGGTAAATTACCTCAGGACATTGGTCTAGGCAAAAATTTCACAGCTAATACCCCCAAAATAAAGGAAACAGAAGCAAAAATAGACAAATGATACGACATTAAACTAAGAGGTTTCTGCATAGCAAATGAATCAATCAACAAAGGAATTGACCAATAGCATGAAGAGAAAACATGTTCAATGATATGCAAGATGGAATACTACGCAGCCATAAAAAAGAACAAAATCATGAATTTCACAGAAACCTGGATGGAAATAGTCTATAATACTGAGTGATCTCTCACAGAAACAAAGATCTGAGTATCACATGTTCTCACTCATATAGTGGACCTTGAACATCTGTCATAATACTTTAAGAAAGCTGGGCTCGGTGGCTCAGCCTGTAATCCCATGCCTTTGGGAGACTGAGGTGAGTGAATTGCCTGAGCCCGTGGGTTCGAGACCCGCCTGGGCAGCGAGACCTCATTTTTACAATTAATCAAAAAAAAAAAAAAT
>NW_007247737.1:287808-294111 GCF_000164805.1 Carlito syrichta | reverse complement strand
GGGATTAATGGTAGTCAATATCTGTCTGGGGACGGGGAGACACCCCTTATCAACAAGGGTTCCTGAACGATGCAAATTTGTATAACTAACCCTTAACTGTACCCCACAATTTTAAAATAAAAAATTTGTTGAGAAAAAGAAATATTTAAAAAATATTCATATAAGGGATTAATGTTCAGAACATACAAGATATTCAAACATCTCAACAGCAAAAATACAAACAATCCTATTAAAATGTACGTAAAATTTCTAAATAGACATTTCTCAAAATAAAACAACCAAATGGCAAAGATGTACATGAAGAAATGCTCAACATAACTAATCATCAGGAAAATACAAATCAAAGACACAATGAGATCTCATCTTATTCCAGTCAGGCTATTTCTAAAAAGACAAAAAATAGCAGATACTGGTGAGGATGTGAAAAAAAGGGAACTTTTATCTGCTGTTGGTAGAAATATAAATTAGTACAGTTAATATGAAAAACAGCATTAGTATATACCTGGATGAACTCACATCATTCTACAAAAAAGATATATGCACACATATGTGTATTACAGCTCTATTCACAATAGCAAAAACAGGGAACCAACCATGCTGCCCATTGAAACTGGACTGGATTTTAAAAATGTGGTACATATACACAATGGGATATTATGTAGCCATAAAGAAGGATAAACATATGGACTTTGCAGCAACTTGGATGGATTTAGAGTCTATCATGCTAAGTGATCTATCACAGAAACAGAGAACAGAGTACCATATGGTCTCATTCATAGATGGACCTTGAACAATTATCAGAATACTGTAAGAAAGGGATTGGCAGTTGAGTGAAACTGCCAGGGGATGGTGGCACACCTCATCAACAAGGGTACCTACATAATGAAAATTTGTATATCAAAGCCTGAATTGTACCCCACATTTTTAAAATAAAAAAATTATAAATAAATAAATAAATGCTAGAGAAATATCCAATTAACAGATGGTTTCAGGGGTTAAAATAAATCCACCAATATAAGTAAAAAAGAAAGAAAAGCAGCACTAGTGTTACTAGAGGCTGAGAAAAATGTGAGTTTGGTCACAGGGATGAAGTGAATTTGGTTAATAGGAACACATAAAAATTAGATATTTTCAAAAAGTTATAATGTTTGATAGAAGAATAGGATAACTATAGATAAAACCAATGTATAGTATAGTTCTCAAAATAGGTAGACGTGAAGACTTGAATTGTTCTCAGCACATAGATGTGATAAACGTCCATGGTGGTGGATCTCATAAATACTGACTTGATCTTTTCATGTTCTATGCATGTAACAAAATATCACATTCCCCTTCAGTATATACAATTATTATATATGATTGAAAAAACCTGAACTAGAAATGACACAGGTGATACCATTTGTAGTCAATATGTTCAAGAAGCTAGTGTAAACACATATAATATTAAGAAGAGACATAAAAACATAAAATATACTATAAAGTCATTTTTTTGATGAAAACTTTAGTAACTGAGATAAAAACAATATTGGAATTAAAGGGAGAATGGACAGTAGAAGAAAGATTTAATTAATTTGAAAACATATCAATAGAAATTATCTAAAATGAAACAGAAAGCAAAAAGTGGTTAACATGAAAAACAATACAACAGTAAGATTTGTCACAGCTTTAACCTAACTAATATACTTGTGTTTGGAATCCCTAAAGGCAGGAAAGAGAGAAAAAGAAAAAAATTTTAAAAAAATATATAACATTTTAAAAATATTGCATACTATAAACTCCATGTTTACACAAAAATCAGACACAGGAAACCTGAAGACAACTAAAGCTAAAAGTATCTTAATCAGACTACTTTAAAAAGTGATAAAGACACAATTTTTTTTTTTGAGTTGGGGTCTCACTCTGTCGCCCAGACTGGAGTGTAGTGGCTGCTCCTGGCCACCACAGCCTCGACCTGCTGGGCTCCGGTGATCCTTCCACCTCAGCCTTCCGAGTAGCCGGAATTACAGGCACACGCTACCACGCCCAGCTGATTTTTTGATTTATTGTAGAGATGAGGTCTCGCTGCCCAGGCGGGTCTTGAACCCGCAGGCTCTGGCAATCCACTCACCTCAGCCTCCCAAAGGTGCAGGATTACAGGTTGAGCCACCGAGTCCGGCTCTAAAGACACAAATTTTAAAGAAGCCACAAAGAAAGACACATGACAAGCAAAGGAACTTACATAATAAGCCAAGGGACTAAGATAAGAAGGACAGCAGATCTTTTTGGTTGCTTTTTGTTAATAAGAAGATAATGGAGCAGCATATTTAAAGTACTGAAATAAAAACAAAAATGAAGGTGAAATAAAGGCATTTGAGATCTACAAAAGCTTCAGGAATTGGCAACCCAGTAGGCAGGGTAGACCTTCATTACAAGAAATCTTAAAGATAGTTATTTTGTGTGTATGTGCTCTCAAATCTTGTCCCAATTTATTGTTTACCTTTTGAGTTTACTGATGATTTTTTAAAATCAGATACAATTTTTAATAATCAAACCTACATATATTTGAATTTATGATTTCTAGGCCTTGTTTTTTGATATATTTAAAATTTTCCTCTTTGAAAAAAAATTAGATTCAAGGGGTAAATGGTCAGTTTTGTTATATAGGTGATGGTAAGGTTTGTGTTTCTATGGAGCCAAGGTGGTAACTCAGGCAATGAGCATAGTACCCAATAGGTGGGTTTTCAACCCAAAACTCTCTCCTTCACTTTCTCCTTTCGGAGTCCCGAGTGCCCATCCATATGTCCATGTGTATTTAGTGTTTAGCTACCACTTCTAAGTGAGAAAATATGGTATTCAGTTTTCTGTTTCTCTGACAATTTGCTAGAATGATAGTCTCCAGCTGCATCTATGTTGCTTCAAAGGAAATGATTTTGGTTTATTTCATGGCAGTGTAGTACTCTGTGGTGCATATGTACTGCATTTTCTTATTTATGTGAAGGGAGCTCTTCAAGCAAAATAAAAAGTGTCATCGAGTAAAAATCTGGTGTGGGCAGAACAAAATCACTGGAAATTGTCACTATGTTGGCAAATGTAAAATAAGTATTTCTGATTATTTAAATATTTGAAAAATATAATCTACTTTTTAAAGCAAAAATAATAACCTGTAGACTTTATAATATATGTTAAAAACATTTAAAATCAGTACAAAAGCTATGAAGAGAGAAAGGGAAGAAGAGTGTTCTAAGTTTCTTATACCTTATATGAAATAGTATGATATCACTTGAATATAACTTGTAATTTAAAGAGGTATAGAATAGATCATAAAGTAACCACTAAAATAGCCCAAGGAGTAATTTAGTTAATAAAAATTTTAAAGAAAATAAAATTAAACAATATAAATACATAGTCAAGAAAAAAAGGAAAAATACAGAATAATACAAATAGAAAACATATAGCAAGACAGTAAATTTAAACCCAATCCTTTCGATAATCATATTAACTATAAATAATTTAAGTAATTCAATAAAAAGAAAGAGCCCATAACATTGGTTAAAATAGAAATATCAAACTATTCTTTGCAAAAAGAAACACATTTTAAAGACAAGTGAATTAATGGTATGTGGATAAAAAAGACATAACCTGTTTGCACTAATCATAAAAAAGCTGAAGCACATATGTCAGTAGTAGACAAAATACATTTTATATCAAAGAATGTTACCAGGTATTAATAGCACTATTTCTCAATGATATATGGGTCAATTCAGTAAGAAGACACAGTATTTCTAAACTTTTCAGTAAGAAGACCCAGTAATTCTAAACTTTTACCTTAAAACAGATTTTCAAAATAAGTAGTACAAAAAGAATTTGAATTTCAGGGAGAAGTAGAAATATATACAATTACAGATGGAGATTTCAAAATTCTTCTCTCCATGTTTCGTAGGAAAATTAGACAGTAATTTAGAAATGAGATGAAAGTCAATAAACAAATTATTTGACATTTGTAGAACATTCAGTTGCTTGACAGAATAATATGTATTCTTTTCTTTTCTTTTAAGTTGGGGTATCACTCTGTTGCTCAGGCTGGAATGCAGTTTACCTCCTGGACTCAAGTAATTCTTCTGTCTCAGCCTTCCTAGTAGCTGGGACTATAGGTGCATGCCACCACACCAGGTTAATTTTTTCGATTTTTTGTAGAGATGAAGTCTTGCTATGTTGCCTAGGCTGGTCTCAAACTCCTGGACTTAAGTGATCCTCCCACTTTGGCCACCCAAAGTGCTGAGATTACAAGCATGAGGCACTATGCCCAGAAATATGTGTTCTTTTCAAATGTATACAGGATATGCACCAAAATTAACATGATCTGAGTCATAAAACATGTATCAAATTTAAAATGATTCAAGGGAGTTCCAGTAAGATGGCGATGGCATAGGCGGGATTGTGAGATTCTCCAAAAGTGAGTTCCCCAAAAGACTCTTACTTTCCTTACCCCACACACCTGCCCACCACCAGCTGCAGTAGTCCGAGGCCTGGAGATCCTCGGACCCACACAAGTCTGTCTATTGAGGCCTCTCAGCTGCTACTGCTCAACCATAGGCACCCTGGGCCCCAGCCGTGTGGAGATCCCAGCTTCCTCCCCAGTTACTACGTCTCACCCAGTCCCAAGCCACCAGCTACCACCTGTGGAGGCTCTTGGATACCGCCTTGTGGAGATCTGGGTTACCTTGCTGGCTACACTGATCTGCCCAGCTATCAGCTGCTGCCAGGTCCCTCCCTGACTGGGTGTCCAATCCAGCAGGCCTGGTGCTCACTCCTCAGAGTTCAAGCTCCCCGCCCTGAGTTCTGGGCCCCCACCAGTCCTATTTTAAGCCGCTGTCACTCAGGGAGGATCTAGGCGCCTGCCCCTCAGAGATGCCAGCTCCATTCCTGGCTGAAGTACCCTGTGAAGGGCCCAAAGCCACTGTCACTGCTTACCACCTGCCCTTTGGAGCACTGGTCCCCGCGCTGGCTGGGGCACCCAGCATCGGACCCTGTGGTTGTGTAAGGGAACAGTATATCTTAAGGAGGTGCTGATCAGCCGCTCTCAGCTCTCAGCTCCAGAAGAGGGAATTCCCAGCTCCCTCCTCCACTCCAGGCCACTGGTGGCACACCAGATCCAGTGCCCAGCTGTGTCACTGATCCCTGGTGCCTGATGCTGGAGACACTCCACCACAGCCCATCATAGTGGATCGCGGAACCTAGGCGAGTGGAGAAAAAGGACAGGTGGAGAGAAAGGATCCATGAAAGAGGAGCTGCTCACCTCGGCCATTTTCCAGGCAGAGATTTGCATTGCCCTACCCATCTACAAGCAGCCTCAACCTTGGTTTCTAAGGTAACATCACTAAACAGGAGACAAAAGGCCCTTCACTATGCTGAATCAGATACAGGCAACTCAGCCCTGTCACAGACCTCTCAGGCAGTAAGCCAAGGGAACCAACCCAAACTTGGAGTAAATCTATCTGCCTGCAATGAGAGCAAAGGGGAAAGGCTAGAGATCAGAGCTGAAGAGAATTTAGACACACAGGAAAGATTTCAGAGTTAATCTGGTTTCTTATTTTGATTTTTGATTCTATTATTTTGACTGTTTATTTTGCTCACTTTTGTTTGCTTTTTTATTTAAACTACCTGTTTTATTTGGGGAAAAATGCATCAAAAGGCATGATTTTATTGGATTGTCTTTGTGTGATTACCAGTATACTTTTTTCTGACCTTGTGTCTCTTTTTCACTCGTTAGTTGGTATGTATGTCTGTTTTCCCTCTCACTCTTCTCTCTCTCTAAATTCCTCCTGACTCCCTTCTTCCATTATTTTCCTTTTTCGTAATTCCTTTTGTACCAGACAGCAAACCTAAACCCTGCTGCATGGAAAGATTGCAAGGCAGTGGGAAACAGGTTCCAGTGTGCCCATATACCTGTTGGTGGATACAAGGATCTGCAGATAGATTCTGAATCACAGCTTTCCCCGCAATTAAACCTCAAAACTGCAAAAAGCACAGCCCCCAGCCCACAGTCCAGCCCCAAAAGAAAACAAAGCTAGAGGATCCTCATAAAGAAGAACAGGTGATTGAATAAAAGAGGTAAAAGCAACCCCATCTTCCCTGAAAAACAAAATTAAAGAAGGGGAGGGAAAGGGGGAGAGAAAAATCTACACAAATGAAGAAAAACCAAAAGAAGAACATGCGTCTCTCCCAGACACCTGGAAGGGCAGACACTGAGAAAACTGACTTCGGAATGCAAACAATGAAGAGCCCCCAGAATGACTGGTCTCAAACTACAAACCTAGATATCAA
>NW_007247737.1:278389-287617 GCF_000164805.1 Carlito syrichta | reverse complement strand
ATAATTCACCTAAACAAAGTAGGTATAAAAGAAAAAATCCTAAAGGCAGCAAAAGAAAAATGCCAGGTCACCTACCATGAAAGACCAATTAGAATAGCAGCAGATTTATCTACAAAAACCCTGTAGGCTAATAGAGCTTGGAACTCTATCTTCAAAATTCTCAAAGACAAACAATTTCAACCAAGAATAATCTATTCAGCCAAGCTAAGCTTCATCAGTGAGGGAGAATTAAAATCATCACCAGATATCCAATTCCTAAGAACTTACACTGCCACCAGACCCTCTCTACAAGAAACACTTAAGAAAGTAGTAAACACAGAAGTAAAGGAAAAAAGAACAACAACAGTCTTCACAAGAGTACAGGAAAAGGAGTAAAACACACATGAACCAACCCCAAAACCAAAAGAAAGACAACAAATAAAGAGGAACAACAACAACAACTCAATAAGAAGCTTATGAGAGGGACCAACTCTCACATTTCAATAATTAGCCTGAATGTGAATGGACTAAATGCATCACTGAAAAGACATAGAATGCCAAAATGGATAAAATGTCACCAGGTAACAATTTATTACCTTCAAGAGACTCATCTCACTAGAAGGGACACTCACAGACTCAAAGTAAGAGAATGGGAAACAAATTTTCAGGTGAACGAAACACAAAAGAAAGGAGGAGTCACAATCCTAATTTCAAACAAAATACCATTTAAGCTATCAAAAATTTAAAAAGTTGCAGAAAGCCACTACATAATGATAAAAGGTTCACTCTATCAACAAGAAATATCCATGCTAAACATATATGCACCCAACTTTCATAAAGCAGCTTCTAGGAAAACTCAAAAAAGATATTGACTCTAACACTATCACAACTGGGGACTTTAATATACACTCACAAACCTAGACAGATCATCAGGACAAAAAATCAGCAATGAGATCCAGAACTTCAAAGTGACTCTTGACCAAATGGACTTAAATGATACCCACAGAACACTCCACTCAATGACCACAGAATATACATTCTACTCATCACCACATGGAACATACTCTAAGATCAAAAACATACTTGGCCATAAGTCAAGCATAAGCAAATTTCAAAAGATCGAAATTTTGTCATGCACCTTCTTGGACCACAGTGGAATTAAAATAAACAACACCAACAAGGTTCCACCCAAACACATAAAGACATGGACACTAAATAGCAAGATGGTAAACAACTCCTGAGTCAAAGATGAAATCAAATCAGAGATTAAAAGATACCTGGAAACAAATGAAAATGAAGAAACATATTACCAAAATTTCTGGGACACCATGAAAGCTGTAGTAAGAGGGGAATTCATATCTCTACAAATGCACATGAAGAAAATGGAAGGATCACAAATTAACAGCCTAAAAGTCACCTTAGGAAGCTGGAAAAGTAAGACCACCAAAACCCTAACTTAAGCGAAGAATTCAGATCACCAAAATAAAACACCAAATCCAGGACATAGAAGACAAAAAGATAATACAAAAAAATCAATGAAACAAAAATCTGGTTCTTTGAAAGGATAAACAAGATCGATGGTCTCCTAGCTAGACTGACCAAGAAAAAAAGAGAAAAAGCCCAAATAAATACAATCAGAAACACCAAAGATGAAGTCACATCTGACCCCGAAGAAATACAAAAGATCATTAAAGACTACTATGCACAATTGTATGGAAACAAACCTGAAAACCTTAAGGAAATGGATGACGTTCTCATATCACACAACCTGCCTAGGTTGAAACAAGAAGAAATCAAAATCCTAAATAGACCAATAACAACCAAGGAAATTGACTATGTAATAAGAAAACTACCTACAAAACAAAACGCCCTGGACCAGATGGCTTTCCAGCAGAATTCTATAAGACATTTAAGGAGGAGCTGATACCAATCCTACTGAAAGTATTCTAGGTGAATGAGAAAGATGGAACCCTCCCCAAATCATTTTATGAAGCTAACATCACATTGATACCCAAGCCAGGCAAAGGTCCAACAAAGAAAGAGAACTACAGGCCAATATCTTTGATGAACATAGATGCTAAATTTCTCAACAAGATCCTAGCAAATAGGATTCAACAACACATCCAAAAATCATCCATCATGACCAAGTAGGCTTCATCCCTGTGATGCAAGACTGGTTCAACATTTGCAAGACAATAAATGTAATTAAATAAATCAACAGATGTCAGAACAACAACTACATGATTATATCATTAAATGCAGAAAAAACTTTTGATAATATCCAGCACCCCTTCTTGATAAAAACCCTCGAACATCTAGGCATACATGGAACATACCTCAAAATAGTAAAAGTCATCGATGAGAAACCTACAGCTAGACTACTCCTAAACAGACAAAAACTGGAACCATTTCCCCTGAAAACTGGAACAAGACAAGGATGCCCACTCTCTCCCCTCTTGTTCAATATAGTATTGGAGGTCCTGGCTAGAGCAATCAGAGAAGAGAAGGCAATCAGGGGTATCCAAATAGGAAAAGAGGAAGTCAAGTTATCTCTCTTTGCAGACGACATGGTTGTGTAACCTGAAAACCCAAGAGAATCTGTCGAAAACCACCTTGCACTGATATAGGACTTTGGCAAAGTCTCAGGGTATAAAATAAATGTGCAAAAGATAATCACATTTCTTTATACCAACAATAAACAAACAGAAACCCAAATAAAAAGCACAATCCCATTCACAATAGCCACACAAGAAAATGAATTAGCTTGGCATATTCCTAACCAGAGACGTGCAAGACCTTTACAATGAAAACTACAAAACACTGCTCAAAGAAATCAAAGATGACAAAAACGAGTGAGAAAATATCTCATGCTCATGGATTGGAAGAATCAACATTGTGAAGATGTCCATCTTGCCTAAGGCAATCTACAGATTTAATGCAATACTCATCAAATTACCAGCAACATTTTTCTCAGAGCTAGAAAAAAACAATACCATAATTCATATGGAAACACAAATGACCAAGAATAACCAGAACAATCCTCAGCAAAAAAACCCACAAAAAACAAAAACAAAGCAGGAGGTATCACATTAGCAGACTTCAAAATTTACTATAAAGCTACAATAATCAAAACAGCTTGGTATTGGTATAGGGACAGGCATGTAGACCAATGGAATAGAATTGAGATTCCAGAAGCAAAACCTCAATTTCTCAACCAACTCATCCTCGACAAAGCCCCCCCCCCCACATCTACCACTGGGGAGAGGAGAACCTATTCAGTAAATGGTGCTGGGAAAACTGGCTGACCACAGGCAGAAGATTCAAACAAGACCCCTATTTATCCCCATACACAAAAATTAACTCTAAATGGATCAGAGACCTATATGTAAAACCTTCAACCATAAGAATCTTAGAAAATGTAGGACTCACCCTTATGGAAAGTGGAACTGGCATCCAATTCCTGACCAAAACCCGAAACCCACAGGCCATAAGAGAGAAGATAGACAAGTGGGACCACAATAAACTGACAAGCTTCTGCAAAGCCAAAGAAACCATCAAGTGAGCAGGGAGACAGCCCACAGACTGGGAAAAAGTATTTGCTAACTCCATGTCTGACAAACGCCTAACATCTTGCAACTACAAGGAACTTAAACATGCTGAAAAATCCCCATTACAAAGTGGGCAAAAGATATGAACAGACACTTCTCAAAAGAAGACATACAAGCGGCCAGCAGATACATGAAGAAATGTTAGACCTCACTAATCATCAAGGAGATGCAAATTAAAACTACACTGCGATAACACCTAACTCCAGTTAGAATGGCCATTATAAATAACTCAAAAAATAACAGATGCTGGAGAGGATGTTGTAAAAAGGGAACACTTCTACATTTTTGGTGGGAGTGTAAACTAGTGCAACCTCTGTGGAAAGCAGTGTGGTGATTCCTTAAAGCTCTAAATATCAACCTCCCATATGACCCCATAATCCCCCTACTGGGAATATACACTGAAGAATTCAAATCACTCTAAAAAATATACCTGCACATGTATGTTTATCGCAGCATTGTTCATAATAGCAAGAACCTGGAACGAACCATGCTGTCCATCAAAAAAGGACTGGATTAAAAATATGTGGCACATATACACAATGGAATACTACACAGTCATAAAAAAAACAGCAAAATCATGAACTTCGCAGCAACCTGGATGGAACTAGAGTTTATAATACTGAGTGATCTCTCACAGAAACAAAGATCTGAGTATCACATGTTCTCACTCATAAGTCGACCTTGAACATCTATTGTTATACTATAAGAAAAGTATTGACAGTAGTTGGAAACTATGGGGGGGGAGGTGGGATTAATGGTAGTCAATATCTGTCTGGGGATGGGTGACACCCCTTATCAACAAGGGTGCATGAATGATGCATATTTGTATGCCTAACCCTTAGCTCTACCTCACAATTTTAAAATAAAAAATAATTCAAATCATACCAAGTATGTGCTTTGACGACAATGTCGTTCAATTACAGGAAGTCAGTTACAGAAATATAACTGGAAAATTCTCAAATATATCTTAAAATAACATTTGAAACAAATAGGTTAAATGGATGATTAAAATTTTTTTGAACTGTATGAAATTCAAAAAATAAAATACCAAGAAATAGGATTGTAGCTAAGGAAATGATTAAAGGATAATTTTTAGCATAAAATGCCTATATTGGAACAAAGCAGGGTATCAAACAACAATCTTATTTTTTTTTTGTATTGAGAAACACAAAACAACAGCAGATTAAATCCAAAGCATGCAGAGAAAAGAGGTAATAATAATAAAAGAGAGTGTAAATCAATGAGATATATAGTAGAAAAACAATAGAGAAAACTTATGCAATAAAAATTTTGGTCTTTGAAAGCATCCGTGCATGCCAACAAAGCACATGAAAAGGTGATGTACAGTGCAAAATAAAATCATAATGAGACATTTTGAAATACCTGTAAGAATGTCCTAATTATTTTTTAAACTGACTATGTCAAATGTTGGCAAAAATATGGGATGACTAGAACACTCATCTACTTCTAGTGGGGATTAAAGATAGTACAAGGTACAATCATTTTCAAAAGAAGTTCAAAGCAGTCCTGAAAAAAGTTAAACCCATACTTACAATATGACCAAGCATTCTGCTCCTAAGTATTTAAGAAAAGCAATAAATTCATGTGTCTATACAAAGGCTTATTTACAAATGTTCACAGCAGCATTATTTACATGGGTCAAAAACAAATAAGTAAAACACAAATAAAACAAAAGAACTCCAAATATCCATTCACAGGTGAATGGATAGAGTAATTTTGGTATATGAATATAACAGAATATTATTCATTAAAAATGGAACAATCTATTATGTAGGCAACAAAATTGATAGGTTTCAAAATACTTATAGTATGTGAAAAGCTGGGCAGTATAATGGTATCTACTGTTATTCCATTTTTATAATATTCTAGAGAATACAAATGCACAGTGACAGAAAACATATCAATGACTGTCAAGGAATGGAAGTGTAAGGAAGGCATACTTTGGAAAAAATAAAAATGAGGCAGGAGAAAACATTTCATATTGATGAATATGTTTAGTATTTTGACTGTGATTGTGACTTTAGAGACATATACATCAAGACTTATGAAATTGTACACTTGAAATATGTACAGTCCTCTACCAACTGTACCTCAATATTGGTAAAATTTTAAAAATCAAGTACACAACTTAATCTATGTATGTATAAATCTAAAAATGCTACAAAATATAATGGAACAGTGCAATATGGGATGCGTATTGTGGTATCAGGAAGAATTGGAGAACTAATAATTTTTGAAATTGTATGAATTCTTCACTATGTCTAGGTATTGTGATATAATTGAATGTACAACATCATAGAATTCCAAACACTGGAATAGTAATCACTGATCCTAAGTAAATAGCTAGGTAAATTTGGGCAGTATATATATCCTCTCAATTTGTTTGTAAAATGAAGGACTTTTCCTGTAGGAAATTTAAAGCTCTTTTCAACTCTACAGTTTCTTATCTAAATCTTGGAAAAACATTAAACTTTGGGCAGAGCCCTAGCTCTCAGCTGATGTTTGACCATGCCAACAACGGCCTATAAATTACACACAATTATACCTGTTCTAAAGTGCTAAATTTCACAAGGTCTCAAAATATTCAGAATGTGAGAATAATAAAGGAAGTGAGAAGAGTTAAAACAATGGTCTATTTGCATTATAACAGCTCACTTTCTGATAATCTTTACGTTTCTCTTTTCCCTCAAATAATTCTCTTGCTTATATGAAGATATATGCTTCTTTGTATCACCCAAATTACCTTCTATTTTAAGCATTAGTGATTATACTATTAAGTTTCAACTTCAACATTTCAGCAGTGATTAGTGAGGAGTCACTGCTTGTTACTCTGAAGTTTGACCATCTGAATATCTCATGACAAAGTCTCTTGTCAAATATATTAAAATGTTAATTGACAAATACAACTTTTTGAAAATTTAACAAGTTCACAAAACCCTATGAGGCAGGTATTATTTTATTAATTGCATTTGACAAAATGATAATGATTAGTTATACCACCTATATGATACTCTATGCACAATGCACATTTTCTCCAGATTAAAATCAGATCTACCATTGCAAGTTACTTTCTGTTCTCTTACAAAAAACACTCATATTCCATAAACTATAATAAGATAAAAGCTTATGGATTTTGATGCCTAGCCTTCAACTTTTCTATCGTCATTATGTACAAAAGAAAAATTGATTCTGACCTTGAAGTCAGAGTGTTAAAAATAAATCTCTGCTGCACTGATGTTTCTTTTCTGTGTTTCCGAAATGACTATTTAAGCTTACTCAGGAGATTACGCTAATGATCCACTAGCTTTTTATAAGTACTGAAAAGAAGTGAAAGAGATGTTTGTGTAGGAAAGTGTTTATCAGTTCCTAACACATTTCAAGGAAAAATATAAGTGGGTTCATACGGTGCTGAGCATACACACACGGATATTCCATGTGGCCTCTACCACTCAGGATAATATCTACTATTGAGAAAACATATTTTCCAATCACTTTGGGGAAAATTAATGTTTTATAATACATAAGACATGTAATTCATAATGATAGAATATTTGTTTAAAATATTTACCAAAAAGCAACATAATATTCAATTGATGGCATACAGATAAGATGGAACTAGTAATAAATAAATAAATGCTAATAAACAGATTTGATTTTTTTAATTTTCTAAATAACCTTCAATTTAGTCTTCATAAAAATTTCGATTAGGTTACACTAATATATGCATAACTGATAACTATGATACACATTCACTATGATATTGTCTTATACAAATAATAAATATTTGTATTATAGAAGATACATAAATTGCACAAGAAACATCATTAAAAGAGAAGCAAAAATACAAAACACATTCTTCTAATGTATCATTGTTGGGCATATGATCAATTTGAACTCCTATATAAGAATTCAACTGAGAATACAAAGAACGTAGAAACTGCCACAAAAAAAAATACTGCATAAGCACCACCATTGAGACAACTATGAGTTTAATAAGAAAATGTATTAAAACCTGAGGATCTTGTTACAGTAAAGACAGAATAAGATCTTATCAGAATGGCTCTTCTGCAGTAACCAAAATAAAAAACTGGGCATTATATGACATGTAGATACATGAAGGAAATGGAGAATGAAGATTTCAGAATCTAGTGGTGAGTACATTCTCAAAGAAGAGAAGAGTAAAAGAAGTGAAGGTTCATTTTCATGAATTTGAGCATGGGGTCAGGTGCAGTCATTCAATCAGTGTGTGAGGTGATAGAATAAATACTGGATATACTGCAGTGTTTCTGGTCCAGAGAGCCAGAAAACTGAATCTGAGGAAACTGTAGCTGAAAAACAGTGTGAAGGAATCCATAAAGAAAAAGTTCCAGTTAGGTTAACACCTAATTCTTTCTGCCCACATCTGTACCTGCCTGACATATGCATTCATGGACAAGACCCAAAGCACCTCATTCACAAAAGATCTGAACTGAGGCTAGAACTGCTAATCAAAAGTTAGAGTTTGCAATTAATGTCCAACCAACATAATTACTTGTGAAAAGTAAAGGAACAGCATCCATTTGAGAAACAAATAACAGAATTAAAAATTTTCCATACATAATATCCATATGCCTAAGACACAACATAAAATTATGCATAACAATGTAGAAAACTAGGGAAATAGAACAAAGAAAAATCAAATTAAAGAGAGACCAACTTTGAATTTACCCAGATTTTGAAAGTAGCAAACAAGGATTTTATTTTATTTTTTATTTTGGATTCAAGGGGTAAATATGCTCATTCATTACATGGATACATATGTAGTGGTAGGGATTGGGTCTCAAGTGACCCATTCTCCCAATAGTAAGCATGGTCTCCAATAGGTAGTTTCTGATCCCTAAACCTGGCCTCTCCCCAATTACTGGTGTCTTCAGGGTCTATTACTTCCATCTTTGTGACCATTTAGCTTCCACATATTAGTGAGAACATGTGGTTTAAAAAAATGTGCAATTTTCTCTTTCTGAGTCAGTTCACTTAGGATGATGATCTCCAGCTCCATCCATGTAGTTACAAAGAACATGATTTTATTCCTTTTTTATGACTGCGTATTATTCCATGGTGTAGCTGTACCATATTTTCATTGTCCACTGATTGACTGATGGGCATTTAGATTGATTCCACATCTTTGCAATTGCAAATTGTGCTGTAGTACACATGCAGTTGCAGGTGTCTTTTTAGTGTAATGACCTTTGTTCCTTAGGGTGGATATCTAGTAGTGGGATTGCTGGGTCAAATGATAGATATACTTAGTTCTTTGAATAATCTCCATACCACTTTCCATAGAGGCAGGACTAATTTACACTTCCACCAACAGTGCATTGGTGCCAGAATCTATTGTTTTTTGATTTTTTAATATTGTCCATTCTGACCAGTGTAAGGTTATATCTCATTGTGGTTTTAATTTGCATTTCCCTGATGATTGGGATGTTGAACCTTTCTTCATATGTTTGTTGGCCATTTGTATATCGACTTTTAAGATATGCCTGTTCAGCTGGACTCGGTGGCTCAGCCTGTAATCCCACACCTTTGGGAGGCTGAGGTGAGTGGATTGCCTGAGCCCGCGGGTTCAAGACCCACCTGG
>NW_007247737.1:270837-278369 GCF_000164805.1 Carlito syrichta | reverse complement strand
AAAAAAAAAGATATGCCTGTTCATGCTGTTTGCCCAGATTAAAACAGTAATTAGAAGTCTCCCAACCAAAAAAAGTCCAGTAACTTGATGGACTCACACCTGAATTCTATCAGACCTTCAAAGAAGAACTGGTACCAATTTCACTGAAGCTATTCCACAAGATTGAAGAGGAGGGAATCCTCCCTAATTCATTCTACAAAGCCAGTGTCACTCTGACACCAAAGCCTGGGAAAGACAGAACCAAAAAGAAAACTAACCAATATTCCTTATGAACATAGATGCAAAAGTCCTCAACAAAATATTAGCAAACTGAATTCAACAGCACATAATAATAATAATAATAATAACAATAATAATAATATACCACAATAAAGTGGGTTTTATCCCAGGGATGCAAGGTTGGTTCAACATATGCAAGTCAATAAATGTGATTCACTGCATAAGCAGAATTAAAAACAAAAATCATATGATCATTTCAATAGATGCAAAAAAAGCATTTGATAAAATCCAGGATTCCTTCATGATAAAAACACACATCAAAATAGGCATACTGGAAACATTCCTTAAAATAATAGAAGCAATATGCGACAAACCCACAGCTGTTTTCAACTCTAATGGAAAATAGTTGAACACATTTCCCCTCAGAACTGGAGGAAAGCAAGGATGCTCACTTTCAGCACCACTATTCAACATAGTACTGAAAGTCCTAGCCAGTGCAACCATGCAAGGAAAATAAATAAAATGTACCCAAACTGGAGAAGAATAAATCAAACTATCTCTGTATTCAGATGATATGATCTTATACCAAGACTCCACCAAAAGACTCCTGGACTTACCTGATAAATGAATCAGTAAAGTTTCAGGATACAAATAGAAGGACTTAAATCTAGGAACAGAAATCAATCTAAATGAAAAAAAAAAACAGAAAATAAATAAAACCAAAACCTGGTTATTTAAAAAGATGAGTAAAATGTGTAAGTTTCTACCTTTAAAAAGGACAAATTAAAAGAGATAAATGAAACAAAGCACTAATTTCAGAAATTAAAGATGGTATATCACTGCAGATCCTACAGAAATTAAATGGATAATAATAAATAACATGCCAATACATTTGCCAACCCAAAAAAATGAACACATTTCTTGAAAGGTAAAAATGACCAAAATTATGCAAAAATAAATGGAAAATTAAATCACTCTTATATTGAATATTGACATAGGCCTAATCAACATCAATGCAAAATATGTTATTAAAGATTTAGCACACTGAATCTAATACTATGTTAAGATATTATATCTGACCAAATGTGATTTATCCAAGTAATGCAATGTTGGTGTACACCTCAGTAAGATGACAAACAACCAAATTGTATTTGTTTATGCTATTTGTCATATTTGTTCTTTTTTTTTTTTTTTGAGTTGGAGTCTCACTCTGTCGCCCAGACTGGAGTGCAGTGGCCGCTCCCGGCCACCGCAGCCTTGACTTGCTGGGCTCCGGCGATCCTTCCGCCTCAGCCTTCCAAGTAGCCAGAATTACAGGTATGCACTACCACGCCCAGCTGATTTTTTGATTTATGGTAGAGATGAGGTCTCACTGCCCAGGCGGGTCTTGAACCCACGGGCTCAGGCAATCCACTCACCTCAGCCTCCCTATATTTGTTCTTTAAACTTTATTGAAGTATAACAACTATACAAAATTTCACATATTTAATGTATATATTTTGATTAGTTTATATATATGTATATTGTATAAGTACATATGTATATGTGTGCATATATATACACACACACATATACATATATACACACACACATACATATACACACACACACACCTATACATATGTACTCATACAATATACATTGTGATACAAGCTCTACAATCTAGATACTAAATATATTTGTCACTTCTAAAAATGTCCTGGTGTTGTAAGTATATGTGTGTTTGTGTGTATGTGTTAAGAACACTTAACATGAGAGCTATCCTGTTAACATATTTTAAAATGAATACTGCATTGCTAAATATAGGTACTATGCTGTGCAACAGATCTCTAGAACCTATTTTGTACAACTGAAACTTTATACAATTTCTCATTGCTTCTCTCCCATACCTTGGTAGCCATCACTTCACTCTCTGCTTCCATGAGTTCAAATATTTTAGGTACCCCACATAAATGGAATCATGCAGTATTTGGTCTTTTGTGACTGACTTACTTCACCTAACATAAGGTCCTCTAGGTTCATCTATGTTACCACACATGTTCAAATTTTAATTGTTCAAAGCTTAATGAGATTCTATTGCATATATATATATACTTTTTTCTTTATCCATTCATCTGCTGGACTTTTTTCCCATATCATAGCCTTTGTGAATAATGCTTCAATTAACATGATGGTGCAGCTATCTCCTTGAGATCCTGATTTTATTTTGGATATATAGCCATAAATGGAATTGCTTGATCATATAGTAGCTCTAGTTTTAATTTCTTGTGGAAACCTCATACTGTTTTTCATAGCACCTGTACCATTCTGCCTCCCCACCAACAATGCATAAAAATTCTAATTTCTCCACCTTTTTACCAACACTTGATATTTTCTGTTTTTTAGATAATGATCATAAAAGGTATGAGGCAAAATTTGATTGTGCCTTTGATCCTCATTTTCATGAAGACTTAGTGATGGTGACCACACCTGTATATACCTACTTGCCATTTTTATGTCTTTTTAGAGAAATTTCTATTCAAACTCTTTGCCCTTTTTTCCTACTGTGTTGTAATAGTTTCTTACACATTTTGAATATTCACCCCCACCAGATATAAAGTTTGCTAATATTTACTTTTAATTAGTAGTCTGCCTTTTTACTCTCTTCATTGTTTACTTTCCTGTGCAGAAGGGTTTTAGTTTCATGTAGTACCACTTGTCTATTTTTGGTTTTGTTTTGCCATCATATTCAAGAAATCACTGCCAAAACTAAAGACAAGAAGATTTTTCTTTACATTTGTTATTCAAAAAGTTTTGAAATTTCAGGTCTTATATTTAAGACTGTAATCCATTTTAAGTTTATTTTTGTGAGTAGTGTAAAATAGGACTTTAATTTTATCCTTTACATGTGAATATCTAGTTTTCCCAGTACTATTCATTGAAGAGAATATTATTTCCACACTTTGTGTTCTTGACATCTTTGTCAAAGCTGACTTAACTGTATATGTGTAGGTTTATTTCTAGACTCTATTCTATTTTACTGGTCTATGTATCTGTCTTTATGCCAGTACCCTGCTGTTTTAGTTACTGTGGTTTTGTAATGTATTTGTAAATCAGGAATTGTGATGACTCCAGATTTGTCCTTCATTACCAAGATCACTTTGGCTACTTGGGGTCTTATGTGGTTTCATATGAATTTTAAAATTGTTTATTCTATTTATTCAAAATATATCACTGGGATTTTAAAAGGAATTGCATTGAATCTGTAAAGCACTTTGGGTAGTACAGACATTTTAATATTATTAATTCTTCTAATTCATGAATATGAGATATCTTGTCATTTATTCTGGTCTTTTTAAATTTCTTTCATCAGTGTTTCATAATTTCAGTGCATGTCTTTCACCTCCTTAGTTACATTTATTCCTAAATATTTTATTCTTTTTTAAATATTACTGTTCTCTTAATTTTAAAGAAATTGTTATTCTACATAAATGTGACTAATTTTTGTATGTTGATTTTTGTATCCTGCAACTTTTGTTAGAAACAAGACAGTTTTTAAATGGGCATAAGATTTAAACAGACACTCTACAAACATATATGCAAGTGGATAATAGCCACATGAATAGCCACAGACAGTCTCTAGTCATCTGGGTCATGATGTGAAAACTCTATATATTCAGTAAAGTTAAAACTTTTGACAATATCAAGTGCTACTGAGGGTGAGGATCAAGTGGATCTCTCATATATGTTTGTTGAGACTGAAAAATGATGAGCTACTTAAAAACCACTGGGCTGTATCTTATAAAGTAACTCAAATAACTGCTATAAGACCTGAAAATTCTACTCTCAGTTATTTTCTTTGAGAATATTTAAAATATAAGTTCACATATTATTTATCCATTATATTAATTGCCAAAACAGAAAACTGAAATCTTCATCATCTGATGAATGGATGAGCAAATTTTGGTATAGCCATATGGTCGAATACTACACAGGAAGGGAAATAAATTAATTATTACTACATGCAAAAACATGAATAATTTAGTGAGGGAAATCAAGCCAAAATAGTTACTTATTATATGATACCATTTGTATGAATTTCTAGAAAATTCAGAGTAACATAAAAAGGATTGGTAATGTCCTGAGGCCAGTGGTTGGTAGAGAAAATCAAAGGGCAGAAGAAAAAAGAGATAGGGTCATAAAAATGTTCTACATAAAAATGGATTGTGGTGGTTACATGACTATATAGAATTAATCAAAATTTACACTTAAAATTAGTATATTTTATTGTATGTAAAATATACCTCAGCAAAACAAGAACAATTTTTGAAGTCTCAAAATGTTCTTGCTTGTTTTTGGTTCTAGATGCTTTATATTTTGGTCTGAGTATTGTGGATCTTTTTGTATTTTCAATTTCAAGATTCCTTTTTTCCTCATCTTGGTAACCTCATCAATTCTAGTGCTTTAACTATTACTTGAAGATGTCGTGGTTAGGCCATAGGACTCACATAATGACCTTGCTTCTTATATTTCTCAAACATTTCAAATTCAACATTCAAAAACAAATCAATCTAACACCTATGATTTACCTTCCCAGTATTACCGGTATGATCTTTTCAAAGAAATGCTCTCATCATTTAATTTCTCTTGTTAAAAGCATCAGTGGCTCCCCTATAGATTTTAACATACAATCTCTACTCCAATCACAAAGAAAGGACTGTTCATGATTTGACCCTGGCATAGCTCTTTATCATCTACTTCAACTACTCCCCACAGGATGCCTTTCATCAGGGGTCAAAACTACAATGTTTATGCCTAATGTCCAAGATCTACAAGGAGTTCAAATGTACCAAAAGGAAAAGAAACAAACAACCTTATTATAAATGTACAAAAAATATGAATAAACACTTCTCAGAAGAAGACATATGAGCAGCCAACAGATACATGAAAAAATGCTCGGTCTCAGTAGTCATCAAAGAAATAAAAATTAAAACTACACTGACATACCACCTAACTCCAGTCAGGATGGCCATCATCAATAACTCAAAAACCAACAGATGCTGGAGAGGATGTGGGGAAAATGGAACACTTCTACAATGTTGGTGGGAATGGAAATAAATACAACCTCTGTGGAAAACAGTGTGGCAAATTCGTTTTTTTTTTTTTTTTTTTTTTTTTTGAGTTGGAGTCTCACTCTGTCGCCCAGACTGGAGTGCAGTGGCCACTCCTGGCCACCGCAGCCTCTACCTGCTGGGCTCCGGTGATCCTTCCACCTAAGCCTTCCAAGTAGCCAGAATTACAGGCATGCGCTACCATGCCTGGCTGATAGTTTGATTTATTGTAGAGATGAGGTCTCGTCGCCCAGGTGGGTCTTGAACCCACGGGCTCAGGCAATCCACTCACCTCAGCCTCCCAAAGGCATGGGATTACAGGCTGAGCCACCGAGCCCGGCTTGTCAAATTCTAAAAAATCTGAAAATTGACCTTCCATACAACCCAGCAATTCCCCTTCTGGGAATATATCCGGAGGATCTCAAATCACTCTATGAAAAAGATGCCTGCACATGCATGTCTATTGCAGCATTATTCACAGAAGCAAACACATGGAACAAACCATGCTGCCCATCTAAAGTGGACTGGATAAGGAAAATGTGGCACATTTACACAATGGAATATTATGCAGCCATAAAGAAAAACAAAATTATGAACTTTGCAGCAAGTTGGATGGATTTAGAGTTTATAATACTCTGTTCTTTCGCACAGAAACAAAGATCTGAGTACCATATGTACTCACTCATAAGCAGACTCTGAACAATTATCATAATGCTATAAAAAAGGGATTGGCAGTAGTGGGACAATACCAGGGGAGGGGTATGATGACAACGTATGTACCTAACCATCATTTGTACCCCACATTTTAAAAATAAAATGATTTTAAAAATAAAAAGTAAACTAAAATATTTTAGAGTGTGAATGAACTCGCATGAAAGGAAAAGAATAGCACAGATGCATTTTATCATTGTCTCCTGTGACAGGAATCCACAGGTTTGCTGGTGAAATGAAGAGGACTGCATTAAAGTCCTTAGATATAAGGACTTTAGGAAGCTGTCCTCTAGCTTCAGCCACCTGCTGCCATCTGGGCCCAGGTTTAATAGTTCCAACTTTTCAAGATCTGGTTTTTATGTGAAATGTAATAGCTAAATATTAGAATATAACATTTGTAAATGTTGAACACTGAGTAAACTAAATGAAACATTCCAGCAATCTGGATTCTAGCTAATAAGCCCAGCAAAACACTTAGTTGTACTTTATCTGGAAATACACACACACACACACACATACACACACACACACACACATTTATTTATTTACATTATTAATATTATCATATAAATATATTTTATGCATTCATATATAACAATATAAATATATATTTATTATATGTGCTATTTATACATTATTTATTATATATTATCTAAATATATTATTTATATATTTAGATATAAAGAATACATATTATTTATATTATTTATACATATTCTTTAACATTTAGTTTAGTTTTCACTATTAAGGAAGGTTTCTCTAATTTTCTCTTTAAAAATGTGATTTGGATGCTCCCTGTTTATACTTCCAGGATAAATAGTATTTATTGTTTATTTGGACAGACACTGTTATAAGCACTTTACAGATACTCACTCATTTAATCTCCTCCTTAACAAAATGAGTAGGAGCTTTAATTACTCCCACTTTGCAGACGGTGCATATGGGGTACAAAGAGGTTTAGTAACATTCCTAAAATATACAGCTAGTAATTAATGAAATCAGGATTCAAAACCAGATAGCATAACAAGAGAGCACAAAGTATTATACTGAAATAATTCTTAGATTTTATAACATAGTACTATAATCATTAGTGTATGTTTGCTTTGTAAACTGCTAAATACTTAAGAACTGGAATTATTTTTTTTAACTCATCAGAGATAAAGCTTTCTAAGCACTCAATAAATACATGCTGAATTAATGAAAGAATAAATGGATGAATGAGATGAGGAGGTATTGAAAATTTTCAGTTTTGTTCTTATGATTATAATTTTAGAAGTTTTCATAAATTCATAGTAAATCTCTAAACAATACAAAATGTAAAGTATAGATTCTATAAAGTAAAATTCCTCCAATTTCCTATTACTGTTGCTTTCCCTGTTTGTAACTATAAATCCCAGGGATGAACATTGTTAAGAGTTTTAAGTGTGTCTGCCGAAAAAGTGGGCAAAAGACATGAATAGATACTTCTCAAAAGAAGATATATGGGCAGCCAACAGACACATGAAAAAGTGC
>NW_007247737.1:256144-270759 GCF_000164805.1 Carlito syrichta | reverse complement strand
GCATGCTTCTACACTGCTGTTGGGAATACAATCTAGTGCAACTTCTTAAGACAGTGTTGTGATTTCTGAAAGAACTAGAAATTGACCTTCCATATGACACAGCAATTCCCCTATGGGGAATATACCCAGAGGAAAACAAATCATTCTTCAAAAAAGATACCTGCACATGCATGTTGGTTGCAGCTCTATTCACCATAGCAAAAATATGGAACCAAACATGCTGCCCATCGAAGCTGGACTGGATAAAAATATTTGGTACATATATACAATGGAATATTATGCAGCCATAAAAAAGGACAAACATATGGGCTTCACAGCAACTTGGATGGATTTAGAGTCTATCATACTCAGTGATCTATCACAGGAACCAGTAACAGTGTCCCATATGTTCTCACTCATAAGTGGACCTTGAACAATTATTATAATACTTTAAGAAAGGAATTGGCAGGAGTGGGAAACTGCCAGGGGAGTGGGGTGGGATTGGCAGTTGAGGGAAACTGCCAGGGGAGAGAGAGGCACACCTCATCAACAAGGGTACCTGCATAATGAACATTTGTATACCTAACCCTGAACTGTACCCCACATCTTTAAAATTTAAAAAAGAGTTTTAAGATTTGCTAATACTTTAAGAAATATTGTAAGAATCCCTAAAATTAGAAAAAGGAACTACAGAATCAACTTAACTAAATGTTGGCCTCTATTTCAGGAAAATATCCAAATTCCATAAAGACTAGAATAAAAGTTCTATAGTTGTTAATTTTCTCCAAAATTACTAGAAATTCATAGAATCGCTTTTCTGAACTATCATACATCGGAAAATTAAACTATGATGCTTATGTTAATATTATCAATGCTATCAATTTAAACTTGAATTTGAACTGATGGTAGAAAAGTGAGTTAGTCTAAGTCACTTAGAAAATAATGGCCAGCCGGGCTCGGTGGCTCAGCCTGTAATCCCGCAACTTTGGGAGGCTGAGGTGAGTGGATTGCCTGAGCCTGCGGGTTCGAGACCCGCCTTGGCAGACGAGACCTCATCTCTACAATAAAAAAAAAAAAATTAGCCGGGTGTGGTAGCATGCACCTGTAGTTCCTGCTACTTGGAAGGCTGAGGCGGAAGAATCGCCGGAGCCCAGCAGGTCGAGGCTGCGGTGGCCGGGAGCGGCCACTGCACTCCAGTCTGGGTGACAGAGTGAGACTCCGACTCAAAAAAAAAAAAAAAAGAAAAGAAAAGAAAAGAAAATAATGGCCTAGTGAATGTACTGTATCATGGAAAGTAAAATTAGCAGCATCTGGCCTCAGAACAGATGCTGTTCAGAAAATTCCAATTGCAAGTTAGTCTATGGACTTTAGTACACAAACACTTATAGTTAGGTAGCCAGCATTCTACATGTATGATCAGGATTCCACATTGCTTGGTAAGAAGAGAGAATTGAGAAAAAAAGAGACACAAGGCTGGTACATGATCTTGCATAAGTATCAAATGGAGAAAATCTTAATACGTGATACAAAAAGTACTAACATTGATCACAAGGCAGTATTGCTGCTAGGTGAAACCTAAAATCAGTCAACATATTTTACTCCTTTCCTAGGTCTGAAAGGAGTTGGGTCACATTCAACAGTACCTAGAGCCTAATATATTCTGACTGGTTATCCATCAATCAAGTGATTACTTTCCCCAAGCCTCTCCTGTAATCCACCTCCAGAGGGAAGGATCTCTGCATCTCTGAATCTGAGCAAGAATATGTGTCAAATACATTTTCGAAGAGAAGGCCAATTTTGCCATGTGCATGCATGCCTAGGACCTAAACTACACTGCTCTCTTTTTAGTCAGCACCACACATAATCAGCACTTTGGGCTTCTGTCAGGGATTTCAACTATAAACTGATAGAATCTAGAGCTTGCCAAAATCTTGTTGGCAGCATTTCTTAGTTGTGGGAAACATTTATTTATTAAATATCAATTAGGTACCAAGTCACATATTGTAAGAAAATATTAAGTATTACCCGGAATGCAAAAACTTTGGGATGAACAATAGTCTAAATTCACATTTTTTGATGAAGGACAAAGAAATTGAGAAAAGTTGGCTTATGGAGAAAAATGTATGCTATAGGCCTATTAATTTTAAATTTTGTTGAAAATTATTATTCAAGGATATAACTTATTATCTAATTATACTAGAAAATTAAAACAGGGATTTCCATATGCCTACTATAATATGGTACCACTTTCTATGGTAACTTAGTGAAATTCACATGTAAGTTTCTTGTGAATATGATCTATTTATCACCCTATTCCTTCCTCTGCCTAACACAGTGAATCAAGCACTTATAAAAATGAAACAAACATTTTCTTAATAAATAATAGACTTAAATCAAATCATGAAGTCCTAAAAATATTAACTCATTCAACAAAAGTTTATTGATTAAACATTATGTTGCAATCATTATGCTACATAGTGGGTGTGGAATGAGCAAATATAAGCATAATGCTGTTTTTTTTTACAGATTAATAATGGCAACACACAATTCACAATGATAAGCAATATGTGTTATAAAAGAATAACAAAATTCTACGATAAATAATAATTATTATTGAGATATGTTCATTGGAAGGGGACTCCTCTCAGAAGGGGTCAGTCATAGGTGCCAGAGCATATTGAACAAAGATAATCACTTGAGATATTAGATTATTTTTTATGACTGTGAGATATTTTCTAAGAAGAATGTTTGAAAATGCTGTCTAACCCATGTGGTCCGTATCTGAAAAAAAGTAGAGTAAGCTTTAAGTTTGTGAATGGAGACAGAAAGATGCCTACATCACTGTCCATTTTTTCTTACCACTCAGTGTCTGACATTTATAGGAGTCTGTGTTGATGGGAGATGCCTAAATTTTCTGACAGATATTTCTCCCTCAACCTTGGGATGCAGATAGAATGAAATAAAGGGAAGCCAAGGATTTTAGAAATCAAGCTTTCAGTCTGGTGTCTGCTGTCATTTTTAACAGGAGCATATGCTGAAATTGATTTTAAAAATTAATGCCCCTTTTTTCGTCTTACTGAAATATATGGTCTTACTGAAATACTTGGCTTGGTGTTGTTTCTTGTATCATTTTCTTTGCACTTTACATATGCTTACCTGTGTGGTACCTGTTTGTCTATAAGTACTGTCTTTTCCTACAGGTTGGAAACTTCATAAAGGAAGGGATTAGATGTCAATTCTTTAAAAAAACAGTGACTTGTTACTCCTTGGATACTAGTTACCCCTGAAGAAATCTGGTTAGGTGCAGAATAATTTCTACAAAAAACAAAATTTCTATTTTAGAAAAGGAGGTTTTCCTGTTTTTTTTTTTTTTTAAACAAACAACAAAAAAGCACCCAGGAAATAGAGAAAAGTCTGCTTCATCATAAATAAGAAAAATTCAAATGTGTTTCAAGGGAATGAAAACTGGGCCTTTTTCCTTTTATTTGCTTTTCTGTTACCATTTAGGGAAATATAAATTTACAGCTGGTCTCTCTTATGCTGTCAGAGCGATTTGGCTTTTCTCTGCGGATTTGACAAGAGGGAATATTCTTGTCTTGAATGCCATTAATAGCAATGTTACACATGTACATCAACTATGAATGAATCCCAGATGCTTTAAATAGGTCTATGTAAAGAAATGCATTAAACAAAGGATGAGAAGAAAGTGCCACCAAGGGAAGGGGAGCTGCAGTTGTATGCTGTTATGTTCTTAAGCATCAATTGATATTCTGATTCTGCATCACCAAAAAAAGTAACTAAAACACTTATCCTCTGTGTATGAAGTATTAAGTGACAGTCACCTTAAGACTTGCTTTCTTTCTTAACAAAAGGATTTAAAAGAAACAAAGAATGAAAACTTGCATGATTTCCTTTGATTAAAAAAAATCCAGTTTCTTACATCAATTTTAATATTCCTAACAAACAGATTCCAACATTTATGTAACTTGACATTCCCTACAATAATAGAATGTCAGTCGACCAAAGGTTACTTTAATATACTGATATGTTCTACACATTCAAATACCTTGATTATCTACTTCAAATACAAAAAAAGATTTTAAATTAACATAGTAGGAGAGCAGAACATTTAGAAAGGACGTGCTTACATTTGACTGACATAACACTTAGAATGTTTTCGTCATATTTATCATGGATGTGAAAATGTTGGGTATGTATCTAGTTTAGATATTATGTGGTCACTTTTACAAGCTGGAAAAATATCTCTTAGCTCTGGCATCAGGTTGAGCAGATTACTTCACGCCTCCTCTTAGTAGTTTTAGACAAGTTAAGCACATGTTAGATTCCAATCATTGTCTTCCAAAGTATGAAGTCCTTTATTAAAGTGCTTTATTTTCACATGACAGCCCCGATAATCAGTTCTAAAGAATTGATTTTTTTTGAGGGGATGAGGATAGTATCTACAGACAGTAGGTTCTCGTGGTCAATAGCATATGCGTAGATTCATGCTATCTATGTCTATATCTTATTTCCAACTCTTGCTATTTATTTTAGCTTGATTAATGATATGATCTCTTTACCATTCAGTTTTCTCGTTTATAAAGGGCAAAATAGCAGCATTTCCCTCATGAGGTAATTGTGAGGGACAAATAAGGCAACATAAACAAAGTGTTTAGTGTGGAGAATGGCAATTGTAAATGTTCTGTTAAATTACTTTCCATTTTATTATTATTACTATTATCACAAGTGAAAAGTTGAATGCCATATAAGTGAAGGCTATATTTAGAATGAGTGTGTGAGGGATGTATAGTCAACTTATACACAGAAAATTTCTAGTAAATAAATTAGGGAAATGAGCTCAAAAAGACAGATTTAATATAATTTTCATTGATAATATTACATGGATTTCATTTAATTTATTAAGGTATTAGAATTATTTTCATTTCAAAAGTTGATTCTGAGAGGAGAGGCATGTCATTCTAGAAATACGCACATTTTCTCTATATTGCTATTGTTTAAGAAAAGTCTAGATTATTTTTCAAAGGTAGTAAATGTTACCAGTTATTTTGTTTCTCCCAAATCAACCAAGTTTTCTTTCATCTATTAGCAAATTTTATTTTCAAATCAAAATATTTTGATATAAATTATGCTAACAAAGATTAAATCGAAATATGAGAAGAAAAATTAGTTTTCTCTTGAACACGTCTGAATTCATCCTCTACAAGGGAGCACAGGAGTTATTACTATCTAAATTAGGTAATACTCTTTTAATTTTAAAAAACAGTACTTCTTGTTTGATGGCAACATTAACTATTTTATAAAGAGCTGATATATTTTACATGTTCATAAATTCATAAAATTCCTAACAATAAAAATGATTACTTTCACTTTCAAGCAGTATTTATCATACAAAAATATACAACAAAGATATTAAGCACAGAGTTTCTACATCTCATGATTATTACATAATCTATTTTTTTTAAAGATGTGGGGTACAGTTCAGGGTTAGGTATACAAATTTTCATCATGCAGGTACCCTTGTTGTTGAGGTGTGCCCCTCCCTCCTCTGGCAATTTCCTTCAACTGCCAATACCACCCTCCTCCCCTGGCAGTATCCCACTACTGCCAATCCCTTTCTTAAGTATTTATGATAATTTTCCAGGGTCTGCTTATGAGTGAGACCATATGGTACTCTGTTCTTTGTTTCTGTGTTAGATTACTGAGCATGGTAGATTCTAAACCCGTCCAAGTTGCTGCAAAGTCCATATGTTTGTCCTTCTTTATGGTTGCATAATATCCCACTGTGTGTATGTACCACATTTTAAAAATCTAATCCGGCTTCAATGGGCAGCATGGTTGGTTCCATATTTATGCTATTGTGAATAGAGCTGCAAGAAACATGTGTGTGCAGGTATGTTTTTGGTAGTATGACTTGTGCTCAGCCTCACTAATCATCAGAAAAATGCAAATCAAAACCACATTGAGATACCACCTAACCCCAGTAAGAATGGCCATCATTAATAAAACAAACAATAACAAGTGCCGGGGAGGATGCAGAGTAAAAGGAATGCTTCTACACTGCTGGTGGGAATGCAAACTAGTGCAATCTCTTTGGAAGACAGTGTGGTGATTTCAGAAAGAACTAGAAATGGACCTTCAATATGACCCAGCAATGCTCCTATTGGGAATACACCTGGAGGAAGGAACACCATCTCTTTTTTAAGCAGAGTTTTGTTGCTGTTGTTGTTGTTGTTTTTGCTTTGTTATTAAGGAATTCTTTGTAGTAGAAAATAATTTTATATTTTTCACTGATAATGTGATATCAAGCTAAAATTAAGACACAAATAAAGTGTCTTTATAAGGATGTCCCACGAATTGGTAAATTAACACATTTGGTGCTCAAATTCCTAGGCCAGAAAATATTAATACTGTCAAAATATGATGATGATGATGATGATAGTGACAATGAGGACAATGACAGTGGTGATAGGAATGCTAACATATACTGATAGTTCTCTATTTTTCAGGCACTGCTATAAACATATCCTTGCTACATCATCATAGGAATTTAATAAAGTATGTACTTTGTATCAATTCCATTTTTTACAGATAAGCAAATTGCTATGGTTCTAATGTATGTGTCTCTTCCAATATTTATATTTTGGAACTTCTACCCCAAGGGGTGGTATTAAGAACTAGAGCCTTTTAGGAAGTGGTTAAATCATAATAGCTCTGCCCTCTTAAATGGCAGTAATACCCTTATAAAAGAGGCTTCAGAATGTTGCCTGGCCCTTGTATCTCTTCCGTGATGTGAGGAAATAGTATTAGTCCCATTGCCCTTCCACTCTTCATCCATGTGAGAATGTGGGAAAGATGACTTATGTTGAAAGGAGAGACTGGGTCCTCACCAAATACAAAATCTACAGGTACCTTGATCTTGGACTTCTCAGCCTCCAGAACAAAAATTTCTGTTGTTTATAAAATCCTAATCTAAGGTGTTACATTATAGCAGCAGGGAAAGACTAAGATAGAAATTAAAGTTTAAAAAGGTTAATTTGATGTTAGTCATGGAGTGTGTTAGTGCATTCATATATGAACCAAGGACTGTAAATTTATGAGCGTTCAAAGATTTAACTAGTAATGTCTTACAAGCAATGGTCCATTATCAACAATGTATGGTCTTCAACTCCTGCTAAAGAAGACAACATTCAGGTGTACAGCACATCTTTGGTCGTGTTCACCTCCTCAAGGGAAGAGGAATGAGAATTGTATGCTTCTTGTTTTTTTCAATACTTGAGGTCCTAACAAGACCTCAGGTTTAATACCCGAGGGGTTTGGGGGCATTCCCTTTGACTCTGCTGTACTCGGGCATCCTTCAAAGTACCTAGATCATGCTCATTCCCAGATGGAGATAACTCCAGAAACTTGGCTATCTTAAGTGCCAATAGGGTGAACATATTGTGTCATGCCAACTACCCATTTGTGGTTTGCTGTGCTGTGACACACTGATTAAAAAGAGTTATTCTAACTTGCAATAATTTAATAAGTATCATTTACCTACAAGATGAAGATGCTGGTTATGTTAGTACCATAGATCCATACAAAGAACCTGATGCATAACGACCATTTGTAAACCTAACCCTGAATTGTATCCCACATCTTTAAAATTAAAAAACGTTAAATGAGGGGAAAAAAAGAAGTCACCAAAAGAAAGAAAAGAAACTGATGTCTTCCATCATTTTGAAGATGTGTCTTTTCTGAATTACTATAACTCTTTCTTCTCTACAAAACAATCTATCATGAGTATGTAATACCATACAATTTGTACATATGCTTGTCCCTTTAAAAAATATATACTATATTTCCGTGAGTTTCAGGTCTGAGACTTATAGAGTTCTTCCATATCCCTCACAGTTCTGAGCAGTTGGGTTCAGTAGCTCTTAATAATCTTGCTTGATGCTCATTCTCTAAGGCTATATTTTATGCTTCATTATTCATAACCAAGATGAGGTTAATACTTTTGGATTTCTCCTTTAATAATAGGAGTGAATGTTTTATATGTGTGTATTAGTATTTGTTTTAACTTGACCTGCTTTGAGACAACAGCTCCCATTTTAAAGGTGCGAGCCAAGATGAGGAATGCCTTTTCTTGTAATAAAAGACAGTAAAGTCCACCCACCTTCAGAAATTCAATTCCTTGATATACATGCAAATGGAGCTATTATGAATTTAGCAATGCTATTAGCACTAAAGTTGATAAAAGAGAAGATCTACCTTTTTAAAAACATGCAGTCTCATTAGAGAGTTCTGTAGTACTTTAAGAAAAATGAATTACCCATATCGTAGCAGAAAACATATGCAAACGCTGTGGGATGCATTATAAACATGCCGGCTTGTGGTTTGCTGTGACATAAGACAATATGCACCTACTTAGCTATTTCTGTGAGACATTATAGTCAAAGCTCCCGGCTTTGCGTCTTGAAACACATTATATTTGCTTGAGCTTTATTCATCTTTCCTATGGTAGAATAATCACATTAGGTTGAAGTTGTCTACTGGGTGTCAAAAGCTGCACCCCATTTTTTGTTGAATCAAGTAACATGCTGTCCCAGAATGAAAAGTCCAAACACTTTTCTGTTGTTCTTTTTTCATATAAAATTTTTAAATTTTTCATTTAAAAATTTTATATATTAAATCAGTGGTAGGGAAACTACAAGCAGTGGTTCAAATTTAGTCTGCCTCCTGTTTTTGAAAAGGAAGCTTTTTTTTGGAACACAAACACACCCATTTCTTGATGGATTGTTTCATTACTGCTTTCATGCTAGAACGGTATTTTGGAGTAGTTGCAACAAAGACTACATGAACTACAAAGCCCAAAATATGTCCTATTTTGCTCTTCATATAATTTGCTGACAACTTTAAAAATTAATATCTAGTCCAACAAACAGCAGAAATGTTTTTCTAGACATTTTCCTTATATGTGTATCAACAAAATATCCTGAAGACTTTTTTCCCTAGTATGCATAGAGACTCACAATAAAAAAACAAAGCAGTTATTTAAAATTCTTTGCAATGTGTCATTTTCTATAAGGCATTTATTCAAAGTTACTTATATACCAGAAAAATACTAGATCAAAACACGGCCAAATTTGGTAGCTTGAGAATTTTAGCAACCTCCATCAAGTTTACAAACACAGAAATACTTTATTTTTATCTTCTACCGTGGACATATGCTAGTGAGGTTCTAGGGATATTAAGGTGAACAAAATATCATTTGATATTTGAGATTTTTACATGCTAGTGAGGAAGACAGAGAAATAAATAAGAAATATTTTTAAATATTTTAATATGGCAATGGCGCTACAGAAATACGATATAAAATAAGGAGGTTATCACTCTGCCCAGGGATGTGAGGGAGGATCTGCGTAAGAGGTGACATTTGACCTGAGTTCAGAATGATGAAGAATGCTAATCAGGTAGGAAAAGTGGTCTAGGCAGAGGAAGGAGCACATGAAAGGGCATTCCTTTAAAGAGAATACTTTATTCTGCTAAGTGAGGCTACATTTGTGACAGTGACCAAAATATTAAACAGTCTATACGTCATGCTTACTCTTGGAAGAATCAGAAAGGAGAGATTGGAGGCAAAGGGACCAGTTTGTGAAGGAATAAGAAAAGTAAGAATGAGGAAATGGAAAATGTTGAAAACGAGCAAAGGATGATTAGGTACAATTCACAGAATTTATTGACACAATGCATGTGAAGGTCATCAATAACAGAACTAATTATTTTAATACAACTACAAAATGTGCCCAATTGTATGTACAAAAATGATTGCTTATGTCTGAGTAAAGGTTTAGCTGTAGAGAGTAATAATAAAAATAGATATATGGTTGGCTCTCTCTATCTGTGGGTTCCACATTCACAGATTCAACCAACTGCAGATAAAAAAATATATATTAAAAAGTACACGAATAAAAAGTACAAATTTAAAAAGCAATACAGTACAACTATTTATGGAGCACTTATATTAGGTAATATAAATAATCTAGAAATTATTTATAGTGGGTGCCAAAAAAAGTGCATATATTTGCTCAACAGATGGTGTCAATCAAATGAATGCTAGTGTCACCATGCAACAGGGAGGACAGCAAAATTGACCAGTGCAACTATTTACCAGTGTGACTTGTATTCATCTTTTGTTATAAGCATATATTATTACAATTTTCATACATTTTTTTTCCTTTCTTAAAATGTGTATAATTTTATTTAGCTCCATCTGTATTCAGGAGGTTATGTGGGTCACATGCAAATAATGCCAATATTCTGGCATTTTATATATGAAGAAATTGAGCACATAAATTTTGTTATTCCCTGGATAACAAAGGATACCTTTTTTTTTCCTTTTTGAGTTGGAGTCTCACTCTCTCGCCCAGGCTGGAGTGCAGTGGCATGCTCACAGCCACCGCAGCCTCAATCTGCGGGGCTCAGGCGATCTTTCCATCTCAGCCTTCCAAGTAGCTGGAACTACAGGCACAAACTACCATGCCAGGCTTATTTTTTGATTTATTGTAGAGACAAGATCTCGCCAAGTTGCCCAGGCTGGTTTCGAGGCCCTGAGCTCAGGTAATCCTCTCACCTTAGTCTCCCAAATTGCTGGGTTTGCAGACTTGAACCACCACGCCCAACCCAAAGATAGCTCTTATATCAGGAATATACCATGGCTTCCATTGGTGCTGGGAAATTTTTGTTGGAGTTCCAGACACTTCATCCCCTACTCTCTTTCACCTCACTCACTATCAGTGAATGCTCACATGTACAGATGGTATCCCTTAGGTCAGGTGACCTCTAATATCTATGAGGTTTGGTAAATATGTATCCTCAGAGGGAAAGAGAGTGAGCCACAGTTAATCTATTTCTTCCTTGTCAGGTTCTAATAGGTCAATAGTCTTTCTTAAGAGAAGGTCATTGTCCCTCTCTCAAAAATGATTTTTCTACCCTTCTCCCTGCTTATAAATAGTGAAAAATATTCCTTTCTTGTGTCTCTTTGGGTTATTGGGGGTGATAGCTCTGCAATTCCTCACTCTGGGTTTCTGCTCTATCTTTCAATCCGTAGCCCTTTATAAAGAAACCCTTGTTGAACTTAGCCTGAAGGTACCATCTGTTTCCTATTGGGACACTTACTGTTGCAAAATTTAAGATTTTCTTCATCCATTTAATAATTATTTATTCTCTACCTACATTGTTCCAGGAGATGTGGAGACAGCATGGAATAAATGAAGTCTCTGCTCCCACAGAGTGTATATTCTATTAGAGAATAGAAAAGAAGATGGAGAGTGAAGCTCAGCTATTCAAGGCCCTTTATTTTCAACCCTCCAATAAAATTATAGTGAAGAAATGAAAATCATGAACATTTTATAAACAAAAGGGTAAGAGAGAACTATTAGTCAATGAGAAATTCCAATGAATTTTCAGAAGATAAATGAGATGGAAGTACAAGAGGAATAGTAGTATGCTATAAGAGACATTCTGTAGCTAGAAGATTAATGGTAGCCATAAAGTCACTCAAACTTCTTGCACGACTTACATTATGTGTCATTTAGCAGTATGATACAATTTGGCCTAGAGATTTCTAACCCTGGTCCAGAAATTTCTAGAAAGCAAGGCCAGCTCAGCACAGATTCAACATTCCTAAACTTTCAAATAAAGCTTACCTTTATAAGAACAGTTTAAACTCCTTTTACAAAAGAAATAACTGATAACAGACCCAGAATCAATGCAGGTATAAAAATGGGAGAATAATCCCCTAAACTTTCAGAATGTTCCCAGACAGAGACCTCCCAGTCAGTTTTTCATCTGACCCCCAGATTTATTTTGCCCATGACACCAGTCTACTCTGACTGTCTTGTAAGAGAGCTGCCAGAATAAACTGCCTGAACATCAGATGGTGTCTAAGACTCCTCTTTGATAGAAATGTGACCGAAGGGGAGAAATCACTCCTGAGGAAACTGATTAACCAGGACCACCCAAAAGTCCCAAACAGGATAAAATGAAATTATAATTAAAAGGTAAAAATATACAAACAATGGTCTAAAAATCAACTAATAGTCATTCCTATAAGAGATAATATAATGAATCCAAAGAAAAGTTATAAAAGAAAAATGTGAATAAATATGCAAAAAACTAAAACGAAGCATGAGTTCCCCAGAAAGCCCATTGGTGATATGGCCCTTATGCTGAGTGAGAATAAAAAGCCCCACAGCTCAACATGGCATCTTGAATTCTCATAATGCCAAAGATAAAGACAAGTTCTCAAAAATTTCTGAAGAGGTGAAATCTACAGAGATAGATTTCCAGTCAAGGAATGAGAATCAGCCTACAGTCAAACATATAACCATCATCGTTGCATGGTTGTCTTCAAAGTTCTTTTGTCAATGACTTTAAAAACAGTATTTTATATACATTTAATCTACCTATAAATTTTGTGTGAGAACAAAATTTAGGCATTTTCAGAAATTCAAAAACTGAAAAAAGTTACATCTCTCGCACCCCTCTGAAGAAGTTGCCTGAGTCTACTACACTGAGCAACTAGAGGATGAAAACCCAGAAGCAGGAAGAACACATGATTCAATAAAGGGAATTCACCCAGGAGTCAAGTGGCATAAAATTCAAAGGTGACATCTCTACAGTTGGCTTAGAATGTAATAACTGTAAATTAAATGAACAGTCAAATTTCTCTAACAATAATTTATTCAAGACTACAACTGCAATTTCAATAATAGAGTGTGAGTAAAAAGTTGTATGTTATTAGTGATTACAAGAAATAGACTTCCCCCAATCTTAAAACATAAAAAAATCTAATGAATTCAAAATGGGAGGGGGGACATGATGAAAAAGAAAGTCATGGATTAATTGTGAAACAATCCAAAATGCATCATGATTGAGTTAGCTACCTAATAATTGATTTGGCCTGAATGTTAGAAGTGCTTTTTGTGAAGTGACACAAGAATTATGAGATTGAAACTATGAAAACCCAACTAATTACCCGTTTTCAATCTTAAAAGTAAGCATATAAATGATACATGGACTACTTAAATATGATCACAGAAGTAAAAGTAAATGCTATTAACCCTGACAAAAGTAAAGATAAAAGTGAGAATATATGGAAGATAAAATACAAGAAGGAATGGAAGGGTAGGTTTGCTAATCTCCTTATCATCCATGAGGAATTGGAAATCTTGACAAAAATAATGAAATAATAAATCACTGTTTATTTTGTTTCCTTTTTTCCAATTCCAAAGGTAAACAACAAACAAAATCAACAATATAAATTGTATAAGGTAAAATGGGAGGTGACAAATACTGTGAATTAGAACATTATCTTTGTGAGATGGAGCCAATAAATATTGTCTAATAATATAAAATATTGTAATAGGAGTATAGTTTTTAGAGTTAGAAAGTCACCAACCAGAAGAAATAAAATAAGAAATAGTTAAAATAGCTAAAATGTATCAGATTCTGTTATGGGAGAGGGGTAAAAGACAGCATAATGGAATTATTACCATGTGCCTTTATTATTTTGATAATTTTTAAAATAGAAAGGTATATACTATGCTGTTCTATATAATCCATTTGAAAAAGTTAAATTGTTGGGAGCCAGCCTTGGAGGCCCACCTGATAGACAGGGTACTGGTGGGCCAAAGACCCCGGGCCACAGGGCAAGCCCGGGAGGCTGATGCCCTTCTGTCTTCCACCTTTACTGTTGGCACGGCCGAAGAATTCTGGGCAGTCGTGGAAGAAGAAAATGGCATGTTTATGTGAAGTACTCACAGCTAACCTGGTAATATCATGGTTCATTTTTCCATTTCCCACTATGCCATTTGGTCTCTTTTAACATATGCAATGGTTAAACTCTGGAGCACATCACGAATGCTTTCATAGCCGGGCTCGGTGGCTCAGTCTGTAATCCCACACCTTTGGGAGGCTGAGGTGAGTGGATTGCCTGAGCCCGCGAGTTTGAGACCTGCCTAGGCAGCAAGACCTCATCTCTACAATAAAATTAAAAAATTAGCCAGGCATGGTGGCGCATGCCTGTAATTCTGGCTACTTGGAAGGCTGAGGAGGAAGGATCACCGGAGCCCAGGAGGTTGAGGCTGCGGTGGCCGGCAGCGGCCACTGCACTCCAGTCTGGGTGACAGAGTGAGACAAAAAAAAAAAAGAATGCTTTCTTTCACTTGGTTATAAGTTACTAGATATTGCTTGAGTAAAAAATGATATAAGTACATTCACTCCTTATTTGATCTAAAATTATATAGTTTAGTGTTTAGATATAAGGTTTCTTAGAAACACAAGTTTATAATAAGTTCATTTTGAATTCATTATAAGTTCTAACACTTATCTAGGAGTTATGTAGGTGATTTATAACACTGTTTTCACAGATTTAGGATGAAGATTAATCGTTAAGGTTTTTACTTAATTCAATAGTTAATATTCTAAGTTAACGTTTATAGAGTGGGTTTTCACTGAATTCATAATATACTAATTGGATATTTTTATGATAAATTAACTAAATACAGAGTGCAACCTTGGGGGCCTGGGAAACATCACTAAAAGCTTCTTTTGAGTTTTCTTTAGAAATA
>NW_007247737.1:244540-256124 GCF_000164805.1 Carlito syrichta | reverse complement strand
ATGGTGGTAACTTTTAAAGGATATGTACGTGAAGAAATTTTCTTTGTCTTGCCCCTTTATGAATGGTATAAAAGCTTTCTGTTAACTAACATTAAATGTCAATCGTGCTGCAGGCATTGGTCCCGCAAGCAGGTGTCCAAGTATATCATTTCGTCATAAGTTCCTTCTTTCGCCTAGTCCATCTCTCCTTCAGAAAACCTCACACCCTTGTGGGAGAGGACCCCACATTAAATTTGTAATATTTGTGATCCTCAGTGTTTTTGAAGATGTCTTAACCAATTATGTTTTTGTGCAAATAAAATTGCATTTATAGAAGCAATCATTATTTAAAAATCTAACAGAATGTAATTCAAAATAAGTAAACTGCTAATCCCTCAAAATATGCTTTATTTTTTTTTTCTTTTAAGCTGGAGTCTCACTCTGTCACCCAGTCTGGAGGGCAGTGGCACACTCCTGGCCACTGCAGCCTCGACCTGCTGGGCTCAGGTGATCCTTCTGCCTCAGTCTTCCAAGTAGCTGGAATTACAAGCATGTGCCACCATGGCCAGCTAAAATATGCTTTAATAATTAGAGATCATTTTAAAAATGCAAGCTACTTTACACTGTTGAAAATTATTGAATAGGAAAATAAAAAGAGAAATATTTTCCTTGTGGAAAAATATGGACTAAGTTTTTATTTTTAAATGTCTCAGAAATAAAACAGATTGTGAACAATTTTAAAATACTTACAAACAATATAACTACTAATATCTGTAAAGGAAAATATTGCTCAAAATTAGTTTCCATCATTTGAATGTTTTACAATATACATTTTCAGATTTTCGTCAAGGCAACTATATAGTAGAAAAATCAGTTCTCTAAATTTCATATACCTATAAAGAGAGCAATTATGCTTCAAAGTTGCCTGGTGTATGCTTTCTTGAAAAGCAATAAAGGCAGTAAAAAATGATGGCTCATAAAGTGATCATTTTTACAAACTTTTCTTAATATAAGACATAGCATGAAAGAGATGTTACTCCATAATCATGTACACATAGAAAATGAAAACTCAAATACTTCATATTTTTAATTAAAGAACAAATAAGGAAAAATGGTATCTATGATAAAAAGTCAAAATGTATATAATTATCAGACATATAGGTCATTTTCCTGACACCACTTATGGAATATCCTATGCTTAATACTATGTCATCTTTATCATATAACAGAAACACACCACACACACACACACACACACACACACACACACACACACACACACACACACCTACTTCTGTTTCTAGATTCTTGATTCCATTCCATTAATTTGCTTTTCAAGCATAAATAGCATGCTGCTTTAATTGTAGTAGCTCTATAGTCTGTTTTGGTAATCTGGTAGATAGCTCAGCTATCACAACCATGACCATCCCTGCTCTTACTTTGGTCCCTCATTCACTCATTCATTCATGATATTCTTGTACATGTGTCTTCTTGATAAACTTTAGATGCAAGTTGATGATTTCAACTATATGCCTATTAGGTTTCCAGTTAGAGCCTCCTTCCATTTTAAGCCAACTTGTGTATTTATACTTATGAATGTTGCTAATAATATATTCACATACACGATTTTTGAAATCACAGTAGTTATAGCAAACTTTTACTAAAAGCCTTTATATATTTTCCATAGGAATAAATAGAAAGAATCAGTCCTAGGAAGGAGGATAAAAGTATCCTTTCTTAGGAGAATTACCTAGAATTTAATGATGGGAAACAAGAAAGGTGATGGGGGTAAAATAAAAAGGTATTATTGAGATGAGCAGAGTTTTTTCATTTCATTTCCATATTTTTCTAAAAGTCTGGAATTATAAAGCAGAGTATTTTTTAAGTCTGTATCCCAATTTTAGGTACAAATTCTTATCAAAGTGTGTGTGAAAAGGTACTCAATATCACAAATCACCAGGGAAAAGCAGATGAAAACCATAATGAGATATCACCTTGCACCTATTAGAATGGCTATTATTAAAAAGACAATAACACAAGTTTTGGTGAAAGGTGGATAAAAAGGAATCTTTGTACACTGTTGGTGATAATATAAATGGCCATTACAGAAAACAGTATAAAGTTTCCACAAAACAATAAAAATAGAAACATGATATAAACCCATAATTCCTTTGCAGGATTTATATCCAAAGAAGATGAAATCAGTATCTTAAAGAGACATCTGCACTCCCATGTTCATTGCAACATTATTCACAATAGCAAAGAATAGAGAACGAATCTAACTGTTCTTGATGGCTAAAGAAAATGTTATAAACACACACACACGCGCACGGAAATCCTGCCATTTGTGACAACATGGATGACTCTGGAAGACATTATGTTAAGAGAAACAGGTCAGGCACATACAGACAAATACTGCATGCTCTCACTTATACGGGGAATGTAAAAAAAGCTGAATGCATAAAAGTAGAGAGTAAAACAGTGGTTGCCAATGGTTTGAAAATGGGTACATGGGGAGGTGTTGGTTAAAGAGTACAAACCTTCAGTTGTAAGATGAATAAGTTCTGGGGATCTAAGGTTTAGCATAATAATTATAGCTAATAATACTATATTGTTTACTTGCAAGTTGCTAAAAGTGTAGGTCTTAAGTGTCCTCAACACACACACACACACACACAATATGGTAACTAGATATGGTGATGGATGTGTTTATTAATTTGGTTGCAGTAATCATTGCAAAATGCCTATCAAATCAGCAAGTTTTATGCCTTAAAAATATATAATTTGTGCTAATTATACTTCAATGAAGCTGGAAAAATTGGTCAGTACATGAGGTTCAACTGTATTATTTTGTATACTTGTAGCATGCTCAAAACATTTAAACATTAAAAATGAATACTAAAAATATATTTTAAATGTTTTTCTCAATCGTCCTTTGATATTATCCTTTCCCTACTTGTTCTTTTTTAAAAACAGAATTCCCTAAATGGAAATGCTAATATGTAGGTAGAAGTGGTTCTTAATATTAAAATGATTAATAATTATTAGTCATTTGGAAAAAAAGCTCTTAATGGATTAAATGACAATGTTTCCTTGTACTATATAGCTAGAGACATTAAAATTTTGAGTGATTTGTGATGCTATATTGGAATTAATGTAACTCTATCTCTCTGTCTGTGTCTATTATTTTCAATACAGCCTATGAAATTGTTTTTAAGGTCATACACAGATTTATCAGCATTTGGCAATAAATCCAGTAATTATAATTGCAATACATAATTTTCAATAAACTGAATATACACTGGAAAGAAACAATGTATTTAGTAGAATTTTCCCTATTAATATATTGGAGAACATATGATAACATATTACTTAGGTAGTTCATTGAAGAAAATATATGATCTTCAAGAAATGGTATAAAATCAAAATCAGAAATATTTTACATCTATATTTCATATATTTATTGATAAATAGTATTTTTCTAAACACAATTTTTATTCTTCTATAAATAAAAATGAAATAGATATTTTCTTGATATACCTAGTATCCTACTGTAAATTGAAACTGTCAAGGGAAATAATCATTAGAGTATTATAATATCATAATCAAAAATGAGTATAGAAAACATGTTCATAAACAAAAATATTTTTGAACTTACAAGCTAATAACATATTTATTATATTTATTAGAATATATATCAAGACTTCTTTTAATTGTGCAAAAAAAATCCCCAAATTTTATGCTGTTTTATCTTTTAGGATTATGTGTTACCACATTAATTTGGTCATCATATACATAGTTCAAAACTCTCACCAAAGCAGGTTAAGCATTTTTGAAAGCTACCCTTAATTTATGACAGAAGAATATTGATGTGGATAAATTACAATAACAAATAAATAATTGTGTCCATAAATTTATACCAAAACTAATTCAAAACAAAGGGAAAAACTATAGGTGGCAAGTCTTATGAGAATATGTCTTCAGACTTGGAATCCAGGCAATCAGGATTTCATTACAATTCCATTTTTGTCTTTTAAAGTCTGGTTGCTTATCTTAAAACGAGGTCATCAATATACATAATTACTAGAACTTAGCTCTAAATGATCCAGAATTAATCCTTTGACTCTAATTTCCTCACTTTTGCATTCGTCCAGTCACCTGTGAATTTGGTCTCTTAAATGTCTTCCAAATCTAGCCCAAATCCTTTCCCACTGCCTTTATCATTGCTCCTTTCACAGCTAAACTTTCAATACTTCTTGTCTGGTGATACTGAAATAGTCTTCATAGCTCTTGTCTCTAGTGTTAGCCCACCCAAATCAATCCTTTTAATAAGTGTTTTTTGTGAGAAATTCAGTGGTCTCACTTTCTTCCACAAATCATTTGATGATGCTTGTTCTGGTTATCTACTGCTGCATATTAAAATACTGCAATATTTTCAACTTAAATCCATTGTATTTACTTACAGTTCTGTGGGTAATGAATTTAGGAAAAGTTCAGTTGGGTGGCTCATCTACAATGGTATGCTGCATCAGCTGAGGTACCTGGGGCTGCAGGGTCCATTTCCAAGATGTCTTTTAAAATAATGCTTGGTTATTTAGTGTACTTTGTTCTGCTTATTGGTCTCTCTGTTTCTCTATCTCTATCTCTCTCTCTCCAAGGCATTTCATCCTTCAATTCTCTCTACATGTCTTGGGTTTTTTATAGCATGGTGGTCTCATGGTAGTCATAGTTGTCACATATCAGCTGGATTCCAAGAGTTACAGGTACAGAAGACAGGAAGTTTAAGCTTCTAGGATCATAATGAGCTTGGGCCAAGAAATGGAAACAGTATCATTGGTAAAAACAGCACTGTGTATTCATTAATTCAAGGGAATGCTTGACCATATATCAAGCATAAACAAATTTCAAAAGACCGAAATTTTGTCATGCACCTTCTTGGACCACAGTGGCATAAAAATAAACATCAATACCAACAAGTTTTTCCCCAGCCCACAAAGACATGGACACTAAATAGCATGATGCTAAACAACTCCTGGGTCAATGATGAAATCAAATCAGAGATTAAAAGATACCTGGAAACAAATTACAATGAAGAAACATCTTCTACCTGGGCAACTTGGTGAGACCTTATCTCTACAATAAATCAAAAAATTAGCTGGGTGTGGTAGCACGCACCTGTAGTTCCAGCTACTTGGAAGGCTGAGGTGGAAGTATCGCTGGAGCCCAGCAGGTCAAGGCTGCGGTGGCCAGGAGCAGCCACTGCACTCCAGTCTGGGCGACAGAGTGAGACTCCAACTCAAAACAAAAACAAAAACAAAAACAAAAACATCTTACCAAAATCTCTGGGATGCCATGTAAGCTGTAGTAAGAGGGAAAATTCATATTTCTACAAATGCACATAAATAAATGGAAGAATCACAAATTAACAGCCTAACAAGTCACCTTAGGAAGCTGGAAAAGCAAGACCACCAAAACCCTAACTGCAGCAGAAGAATCCAGATCATCAAAATAAAAGCCCAAATCCAGGACATAGAAGACAAAAAGATAATACAAAAAATCAATGAAACAAAAAGCTGGTTCTTTGAAAGGATAAACAAGATCGATAGTCCCCTAGCTAGACTGACCAAGAAAAAAGCCCAAATAAATACAATCAGAAACACAAAAGATGAAGTCACATCTGACCCTGAAGAAATACAAAAGATCATTAGAGACTACTATGTACACTTGTATGGAAACAAACTTGAAAACCTTAAGAAAATGGAGGACTTTCTGACATCACACAACCTGCCTAGGTTGAAACAAGAAGAAATCGAGACCCTAAATAGACCAATAACAATCAAGGAAACTGACTATGTAATAAGAAAACTACCTACAAAAAAAAAAGCCCTGGACCAGATGACTTTCCAGCAGAATTCTATAAGACATTTAAGGAGGAGCTGATACAGATCTCAAATCTTGATGGGAGAAAATACAAATAATAAGTGGCAAGCTTTAATCCATCACAATTTTCTCGTGCTTTCTACATAAAATTCAATCTCCACATACACCATCCATCACTGGGCCATCGTCTATTTTTCCAGTCTCAATTACTGCAACAGCCACCCACCTAAACCCTACTGGTCTCCACACACACACACACACACACACACACACACACACACACACACACACTCCACTATTGTTCTCTCCAATGCACCATGTTCTCTCAACCATTCATATTTATTTAGAATTCTCTATTCCACCAAAGATAAAAACAACTAATAACCACTTTGTCACCAGTGTCAACATTGTTGCCAAATGTGCTATGTTCAATTTTTAAGTTTAATACTGTGTATTAAAAACTATTGCCTCTGTGTAAAAGCACTTTTAAATCAGGAAAGTTAATATCAACATCCAAAACAACAAAGTGCTCCAGCTATTTCAAAAGAGGAGATAAACTTTTAAAACCACGTCTTTTATGTATAGATTAGATGTATCTTTCCAGTGTCATTTTTACACTCAATATGAACATGTGCATCTTGGAAACACCCAGTGCCAGAACAAGTCACCGTGAAACATCATCAAGTGGCAGAGAGAGAGAGAGAGAGAGAGAGAGAGAGAGAGAGAGAGAGAGGGAGGGAGGGAGGGAGGGAGGGAAGAAGAGGGGGTGACTCTGAGTTTAAAATATTTCATTCATGAGCTGCAAAGTCGATGATAAGTTTGTAGAACACTGTGAGCTCTGACACTACATAAAGCTTAGTCTTCCTGAGTAGGGAGACCTGCCATGGAGTCCTCAATATGGCATATACAAATGGTCCCCATCAACTACATCTTATGGAATACTAAATTCCTTCTGTTCTTTTCCTTTATTACAGTCCATACTAAAAGAGAGGGAAAAAGTTCCTATACAACTCCAATATGTGCAAGAATACTCCAATATGTGCAAGAATAACTCAATGATAGAATAAAATGTTCCTGAAGATCATAAAAACTTATGGTATAGATTTATGATTTTAGATGAAAGCTCATGCACTCCTAAGGGAAGTTAACCAGAGCAGCAAAAACCTTCTCTGGTTATGAGATTTCATATTACATAAATTCTCTTTCAAAGAGTTTCCCTCTGCTGTGAAGATAGCCGTATAGTTAAACACATATACTACTGAATAGCAATTACCTACATAAAAATTATGCAGGCAAATCTGAACTCTTATCTGCCTCCAAAATGTCCCAAATAATCTTGTCAGGATATCTGACTTCAATGAAAGTGAACTGTGGCTCAAATTCAGAATTTTGAAAAGTATCTTCTTTAACTATTTTGAGAAATTCAGACACAGCTAATACGATTGATTTTTTCCCATTTATATTTAGATACGAGGGTACATGTGCATGTTTGTTATATGGATATATTGTGGGTACTGGTGGTGATTGTATCTCAGGTGTCCCATTACCAAGATAGCAAACATTGCATGCAATAGGTTATTTCTGATCCATAGCTCCCTTCCTACCTCCTCCATTATTGATGTCCCCATTGTCAATTATTTGATTTTAAAAACATAAATTGATATTTATAGAATTAGAATAATGTCAAATATTCTTAACACCATTCTAAAACACCTGACAATTTTTGCAAAGATTATTGAATTCTTCTAATCACTCAGTAGAAACCAGGAACAGGATGTTACTATTTTAAAATGCTCCCTAGATGAATAAGAAGGTTGGTGAACTGTACCTCTTAAAATTACATTATTAAGTTCTGGTGTCAGAACAAGTTCAAATCCAACATTTGACTCTTATTTGCTGTGTAAAAACAGATACAATTTCTAAAATCTTTGTACTATAGTCACTCGACATTAAAATTTAGATCATAATATTATCTATGAGGATAAAATTTTACATTAAAAATTCGTGAAAGTATTTATTATCTAGTAAATCCCAAACAATAGTAGTTATTTTATTATTAATACCTATTTTTATGGTTATATTTTCTCAGACTCCATTTTTGTGTCTAATATGATTTTCCTCAGAAAACGCTAAGATTATATACTTTAAAAATGTGTCGCCTTAATACATAAATAATCCAAATATATACTTTTCAAGTATCTCAATTTTTCTGTAGAAATGACAAAAACAGCATTTATCCACTTTGAATTTATTAGCCACATTCTATGTGCAGCATACTAAGGATAATATGATACATAAAAGTCCCTGCTCACAATAAACTAAAACTTTACATGTTTTGTTTTTGCAAAGTAGATTTATTTTGATGCTTATTCCCAATATGAAATAAATTTTACTATGACCACTTTCCAAATGAAGAGACGGCCTTATAAATGTCAAGACTTGTCCATAATCTTATAGTTAATAAATGTTAGAAAAATTTGAGCTGTTCTAGCTCATCCTTATTCTATTCTGCCTTTCTGGTTTTCACTCTTCCAGCAGAGACAGTCAGCTGATCACTCATAATTCATGCTCTTTTTTCCACAGATAATGTTATTGCTGGGAGAAGGCTGCTAAAAGGGGGGTTAGAATTTGTACCCCTCTTACTGGGTGGGGCTGTGTCTTGTTCTGTCTTTCTAAGTGTTAATGAGGTGACATGTACCCCTCCTGAGCAAAGGGAAGCTGGAGGCTTCTTGACACTGCATCTTCAGCAATACCTGCGGAGGTCATGTTGAAGAAGGCAGCATTATGAGATACAAGCTTAGGAACTCCATCACAGACTACACAAAGCCAGGATGAATATTATATTTACTACTTAATTCCAGCAAAGACCATATTTTTTATTCCTGGACTTAGGGACAGACAGCCAGGGTTAAAAATCCAGGAAATTGCAAGAAGGAACAATAAGTACAATAACATAGAATTGAACAGAGGTGAACATATAGGGAGTACAGAAAATGATGGTGAACTTTATGGGTATAGAAAAGGCTCTGGAAAGTAAAAGATAGTTAACGTGATCCTTGAAAAATGAACAGACTTTGCCAGGCAGAAAAAAGGAAAAGAACATTCAGTGGAACAGAATTCTCTCTTATGCCAACCAACAAAATCAACTCTTCAATGATATATTAGCCTTATTTTGAGTATGGTGCTACATTTGAACACTGTTCTGGTTATATATTAATGTGTAAAAATTCCCAAAACCTAGTGACTTAAAGCAATAATCATTAATTAACTGAGGACTCTACAATTTAAGCAAAGTTTGATGGAGAAGGCCAATCTCTTCTGTATGGCACGAGTTGAGGGGGCTTGCCCAAGGAGTGGGAGGGGAGTATAATCAGTTAAAGATGGCTTACTCACATTTCAATCAAGTTGTGCTGACTGTTGGCACTGTTTTCAGACTGCGATAAATTTTTTAGTTTCTCATCACATGGGTCTTTCAACATGCCCTAGGTTTGCATGATAGCTAGGCTCTTCATCTAAGAGTATCAAGACAAAGAGCCAGGTTGGTTAAAACCTTTTAACATCATGTGCTTTTTATAATCTTTTATAAACTAGCTAAAAAGCTAACATAGTTTCACTTCTGCAATAGTTTTTGGTTGAGATAGGCACCAAAATCCCTACAAATTCAAGAAAATGTGATATAAACAACATGTCTCAATAAATGAGTGTCAAAGTACTAAAAAATACAATCTGATATAAGCACCACAGATTGAGGAAAATCTAAGGATGATAAGGTAAAGTAGTATCTACCTGAAAAATATGTTCTATTCCCTAAATGTCATGCCAAATTGACAAATTAGAGCTTAAGCTGTTTTACTTCTTGATTGTTTGGAATTTCAAGTCTTTCTGTTTCATATTACCTTTCACAAAAAGTGCTTGAGGTTGACAATATGTGATATAGCACTAGAAACTATTGGTCTTGACTTTGCGGTTTGATTTGCAGTCTGGCCAGAAGCATTGAGAAAGTTGTAGCTGATGACTCTTGGTTTCCCAAAAGAAAATGTAAACATAATCATTTTACAGCTATATCATGTTATGTTACAGAGAATTGTAGAGTAAGGCAGTTATAAACCTCCTCCATAGCTTGATAAGATGGAATGATTTCTAGATATCTTCAAGGAAATATATAAACTCTTTAATTGAATTGTTTAAACTCCACTCTAAACTAAAATCAAAGAGTGGATTTAACGGTCTTAATCTTCTTAGAGATTAATTTTTTTATACTTTCATGAGTTAAATTTTATGGATACACTCCAGATTGTATAGAGTTAAGGTTTCATAAGACCCAGTCTCCTGCTTCCAGGGAATATAGTTAAAGAAGAACATGAAATCAGAAAATTCCAAGAGAATGTGATAAGCATTATAACATAGTAACGAACAGTCCTATAGGAAACAGATAGAAAACTCTGGAGTTTTAGAAGAGGCCCAAAAAGGAAGACATTTTATGTGACCCTTGAAGAATGAACAGGATCTGCCAGGTAGAATAAGGTAATGAACACTTCATGGAACAGCAGACACATGATACAGGCAGCATCTGGATTTATTTGATAACCATATTACATAAAGGAATTTTATTTCATTTTTATTTATGTATACATTTCCTAAAAATTACAAGAATAAATCACTACAAATGAACATAATTAACATAGATCCTTGAAAAACAGGTATATTTTTCAAAAGAAAACAGGTTTAGTGAGAAAAGTTGCACTGTTTTGCATATTTTTAAATTTTAGAGTTGTAGAAGTTTAATCATCTGGCTTAATTGAAGACAGCTAAATTTTCATCTTTGCTTCTGCACCTAATTTATTGAAATGATCTTCTTTGGTTGAATACATATCCTCACGCAGGATCTTCAATACAAGAATATATTTTAATAATGTTTTCAGATGGTTTGGGCCATTCTTTGGCATTGCACTAAAACTAAGGAAATGGTAGTTTCTTAAGTCTAGTTGCAATGTCAAATCAGAAACCATATCACTGACTTGTATAATAATTATAATTTTAATGATTATTAACATCCACTAGTTTATCTTGCACATTTCAATATTTGATTATATATATTTAAGGGGTACAACATGATGCTTTGATATACATAATTAAATGATTACTACAATCAGGCAAATTAACAACTCATCTCATATAGTTACCTTTCTTTGTGTGGTAAGAGCACCTAAAAATTCTTCTCTTAGTAAAATTTCAGTATACAATAAATTTCCTATGAAATGACCAACTGGTATATGAGAAGGTGTTTAGCATCACTAATCATAAAGGAAATGCAAATTAAAATCACAATGAGGTATTACTTCACACTTGTTAGAATGACTATGTCCAAAAAGAGAAAAGATGAGGGTTGGTGGGAGTATGGAGAAAAAAGAACCCTTGTATATTGTTTGTGGGAATGTATATTGGAAAACAGTATGTAGGTTCTTCAAAAATTACACATAGAAACCAAAATGACCTAGAAATCCCTTTTCTGGGTATATGGCCAAAGGAAATGAAGTCAGCACCTCATAGAGAAATCTATACCCTCATGATCATTGCAGAATTATTAATAATAGTCAAGATATGGAAATAACCGAAGTTTCCTTCAATGGATGATGAATAAAGAACTTGTGAGCCAGGCTCGGTTGCTCAGCCTGTAATCCCGCGCCTTGGGGAGGCTGAGGTGAGTGGATTGCCTGAGCCCGCG
>NW_007247737.1:240785-244403 GCF_000164805.1 Carlito syrichta | reverse complement strand
AAAAAAAAAAAAAAAAAAAAGAACTTGTGATGTGGACAAGTGAAATACTATTTAGCCTTCAAAAGGGAAGGAGATACTGCCATTTGCGATAACATGGATATAAGTGGGAGACACTATGCTAAGTGAAATAAATCAGACACAGAAAGAAAAAATACTTGCTTGATCTCATATGTGGAATCTAAAAGAGTTGAATGCAGAAAAATAGAGTATAACAGTCATTACCAGGGGCAGAAAGGGGAAAGAATTGGGGAGATAAAGGTCATAAGGTACAAACTTACAATTATATAGGATGACTAAGTCTAGAGTTTAAATATATAGCATGAAGCAATTGTACCAACACTGCCATTTTTCATTAAATAGTATAAAAGAATCTTTAGTCATTAGATTCTGGAACACTGACAGCATTGTAGCACAGAAGCCCTGTTTATCTGAATCCTCTCTGTGGTCATGGACATGAAAAGATGCAAACATTTTGTGGTGAAACCAATGACGGCCAGTATCAGGTGATGAAAGGAAAAAAAAAAAACAGAAAAAAGAATGCCTGAATAGAAAGACACTTTCAGCCCTTGACAGGACTGACCCTGTTACCAAGAGAAAACATACTGCCAATAATATTTTCAGGAGTAAATCTTCTAGACAGAGAAAAATTACAGATAAGGAAATGTATACTGACATGTGTAACAGACAAATAGATTTATATACACAAATGACAATTGGTTAACATGCATTTTTATCTTTGATGTTTAAAAAAGGAAAACAGATGATAACTGATGTGGTTCTTGTTAAGGTGTTAACATTGTATAATGTAAGGGATAAGAGCCCATGAATTAGACTAATGGTTCTAAAATTTGAAAAAGCATCAGAATCCCCTGGAGAGCTTGTTAAAACACAGACTCTAGGTCTCACCCCTGGAGTTTGTATTCCGGTAGGTCTAGAGTGAAACTCAAAAATATGTATTTTAAAATATTTCCCAGGAAGTGTTGATGCTGCTAGGATTGCAATCCTAAATTGGATTCTTGCCTCTCTCACTTAACAGTTATTAGTCTTTGGGGAAGTTAACCATTTTCTCATCTGTGGACTAAAGATACAGTGTAGTGTTAAGGCTCCACCCATACCCCTTCAGCATTCACCATTCCAATTCATGTTCCTAAAGTCCTATGGCAAAACCCTGCCATTCTCCACCCAAGGCCTATGTTATGCACGTCGACAGGTTGGCCCAAAGTGCTAGCATGCTAATATCCAAGGAGCACACCTCAGTCAAGGAAGGAGAAAAGCTAGAAAATAATACTACCACCTCCTATACCTCAGGTGGGACAATTATTAGGCGTGTTCTTTCCAGTGGTTCTCAAGGTGTGGTCCCTAGACCAGCTGTAGCACCATTGCCTGAAAACTTGTTAGAAAGAATAAAAATTATCAGAACCAACGTGAGACATTGATTTGAATTCTGAAAGTGAGACCCAGCACCAGAGTTTAACTCTCCAGGTGATTCTGAAACACTAAACACACCAAAGTGTGAGAATCATGACTCTACACAATCTACCAGAGACTATCAGCAGGATCAATTCCAGGATGCCCAGAGCAGCAACCAGCTTATTAAAATATCTTGTATTCTCCTTCAATCCTTCCTAACCTAACCTCTCCAACTCTCTTTTTGGTAGTTTCTAGTATCACGTCACATATGCACACAAACACATACAAATAATACAACATATATACTCAAATCCTTATCTCAGTATCTGCCTCTGTGGCATTTTAGTCTATAAAAAATTATATTAATAGTGCCTATTGATTAGGAACAAGATAGCTGTCGGGAAGCAGCTAGTGTGAGTTGCTTGCATGGAGAGAGCCAAAATAGAGAGTGCCTCAACACTCAGAGGAAAAAAATCAGCAGCACACCCCACAATACACCAGGGAAGCGAAAGGTGCACAGAGTAGAAAGAAGAGAGAAATTGGTTTGGAACTATGCAGACTCACCTGGATTACTGGCAAAAACCATGAGCAACCTCTGGATGCAGTGGGGGAAGAGACTGAGGGGAATTCAGGAGTTCCATGCACCTGTCACAGACTTAGAAGTTCCCCTGAGCACCATAGGACTCCAGTCCTTTACAGAAAACTGCCTTGTCCACAACTGTGTGCCGCGAAAACCCACATGGAGTGGTGTAGGCAAAAGAGCTCTGAGTGGCTCCAGCTGACATTTCCTGGGAACTCAACCCTTGCTGGCTGCTGCTTTCTAGCTGGCTTGGAAGAAAGGGAAAGACCTGATGCTTTCATTTGCCCCAAGGGGCAAACTCCCCAAAGTCTGGGGTGGGGTGCTGTGAGAATATATGAGGCCAGCTGCACCTTTATGTTCCGAATGCAGACTGCCTGAGACAATGGCAGGGGAGATGGGCGGAACTTGCTGCCCCAGTAACCCTGCAGTTCCCTGTAAACTCTTTTATGCAGCCTCTGTGCAATACAACAGCATTAGCTCAGTGGGCCAGGGATTCCTTCCCTACTCCCATGGATTATTCAATCTTGCACACAGGTGGGGAACTGGAGTGCTTTCCCCTTCCATCTCCAATGGATAGGGAACTTGGCTAGGCTCCTCAGCCCCACTCATCATCTAGGTCAGCTGTATACTTCCTTGGGAAAACACAGCCCAGGCAAAAAAACCCACAGCCACCACGGAAGCTAGCTCTTTCCTCAAGCACCACCTCCTGGCCAGAGGTGAAGTGGCACAGCCCATTATATCTGACATAATACCTCAGCTTTTGGGGAGGTCTGATCCCAGATCCCAGCGAACACCACTATCCAAACCACCCTAGCTACTAATAATGCCTTGAACCTGTACGGGTACCCAGCACAGCACTGCCACAGTTGGCAATTGAGAAACCCACCACATCAAGCCTATATACAAACTAGGAAACCCTACCAAGGATACCCTATTCCTCTGCCAACTTCAGAGCTGGCACTTGCACCTGCTGCCATGAAATCAGAGTACAGATCATCCCTGTCTGGCTCTGCCTAACATCATCCTCCTCCCAAAGATGTAACAGCAAATCTTATGTCACTACACATATTGCAGACTAAACTATAGTCTGAGGCATTGTAAAGTTTCTCCATAGGGTCCTCCAGAAACAGAAGGGACCAATTCTCAGAACTAAACCCCTGCATCGTCTCACCACCAGACCCTTTGCAGACACCCCCCAGCACTAGCCCAAATTGTGTCAGCCACATCGAGCAGCTAGATCCAGAGTTAGGGAGAGTGCACCACATCAGGGGAGCACACCATAGGACAAATCATTAAAGCCAGAGCATAGGCTTGTCAGTGTCACAGATCTCTGGCCTGGGGGAAGATTCCTTCAGCAGAGATGCAGACATAGTGCTGAGGTAGTTGGAGAAAGTGGTAGTTCTGCCCCAGTAGATGAGCAGCCTAGGTGTCCATGAAGAGTTATGGAAGCTGGGCTCGGTGGCTCAGCCTGTAATCCCGCGCCTTTGGGAGGCTGAGGTAAGTGGATTGCCTGAGCCCGCGGGTTTGAGACCCACCTGGGCAGCGAGACCTCATCTCTACAATAAATAAAAAAATCAGCCTGGCATGGTAGTGCATGCCTGTAATTCTGGCTACTCGGAAGGCTGAGG